>NW_009722183.1:0-28091 GCF_000703405.1 Apaloderma vittatum | reverse complement strand
CTTTGTGTCATGGATCAAAGATAAAGACTCAGACAAAGCAGATTGTGCGTAGGCACTACTGTGAAGCTAAAAAAAAAGAAATAACAAAAAAATGCATCAAGAGATTTTGTGAAAGCTAGCATCTTGAGACTAAACTCACTTTCCACATCAAAAGTGCAAATACTGTTCTTTCTAGATCAGAAATGAGGTCTCTCTCAGAAATAAAGCACTGATTACTCTCTCTGGAATTTAAGTGTCAAAAAATCTTATATGACCTTGTTTAAATAGGACAGCAAATAAACAGGAATTCTTAAGATACAAACCTTCTTTTGTCATGACTTCAGTCATTCCAACCTATTTACAAGTAAAAAGGAGAAACTGAAGCTAAGGAAAGAAGTATTGATCCATATGCCAACTTGTTAATCTGTTCCAATAACTATTCCTCATTGCCTCATCTTTCCCCTCCACTTCCTATGTTGGAATAGAAACTCTGCAATGCAATGAAATTTTATCGTGTTCCTATAGTAGTATATCAAAGTTAATTTTATTTTAAGATTTAGCCATGCTAGATTTCATTTCTGCTGTTTGAGGATAAGAAGACATTCAACAAACTACCCACTGAATAATATGTTCTAATTTGTTGCCAACACAAAATGAGGAATTGGTGTCTTAATTACATAGAAGGCTCTCAAAGTTCCCATTCACTGGTGTGCAGCAACTGGGCAACAGTATTAGCAATGATGATATTTCTCTGAAAAGGTCTCAAGTGTCATCAGTCAAAAAGAAGGTAACGCAGGGCAAAGATGAGGAAAGCTGACAAACTCGACTTGCTAGAGGTATAAGCTTCTAGCACCTGGAACCAATTAATAAGATTCTAGTCCCATTATCCTGTCCGTGGAAGCAGAATTTTGAAGTAAAATAACTGAACTCATGCATTGTCAGAGCAGAGAAGGAGCATGGGTTTGCAGGACTGTTTGAATACTGTTGCTGGGAATTCATCACAAGCAGTAATAGACGCAATTGCTAGAGAATTTCCCTATGAAATTTCATCCGTTAAAATTCAACAAGAATAAAAATTACTACCTCAGATTTTTCTTCTTGTTTAGGAAAAGAAAAAACAACAACTATAGTGCAGGCACTACAAATTTTATAAGAGCTGGAGCACACCCACCAAACTGCAGTGTAATTTGAGTAACATTTTCATTGATTCACTATATACTTATATACTCCCAAAGAAGCCTATAAATGCATGTATCTCTCAAATACGACTATGTTAATGCTGTCTCGCAATTTGGCATTATAGTTTGAGGTTTATGACAGTTTAGATGTTGAGTTACTTCTACCTCTTTGAAGCAGAATGGTTTTTTTTTGCTTAGGGTTTTGGGAGAGTTTGGGCTTTTGGATTCTTTTGAGGCGTTTTGGTTTTGTTTTGCAAACTGGCAAAATTCAGTGCTGCCATTTTCCTATTCTACAGGCTGTGTGTGTCAGCCTGTGCAGGCACATAGGGATGTGGGACAATGGATGGGACAGACAGACTGACCCATTGAACCCCCTTCTCACAAAATCTGTCACATTAGGAAGTTTTTAAGGTTTCCTTCCCTCCGTCAACTCAGAAAGGAAGAACTGATTTTGATGCTAAAAGTGCTCTGAACCTCTCACTCCACAACGGTCACAGAAAACAGGCTAATAATAAACACAGCAGAGAGGGATTTGACAGATCAATCTAGAAGTCGGTGCATAAATTTCATTTCTTTATAGACATATTTACTTACAAGGGTAAAGCACAACCAAGTGCAGATACCAAAGCAGACACTACTCACCTTCAATGTACAGGGGCTCAACGACATCATGATTTATCAGTTCAAAGTTCTCATGACCAATCCAGTGCTCCACATTTCTTTTCCTGCCCGTAAAGAAGTTGTCCACAACTGTAACCTCATGGCCATCCATCATTAGTTTGTCAGTAAGATGAGAACCCACAAACCCTGCTCCTCCAGTTATCTGCGTTAGGACAGTTGGTATAAATTTCTTTTTCTTTTTACAGAAACACCAGATAAAGTCTACAAACATGAATACAGAAGAACAGTAGCTTTCAGATCTTTGCTTACGCCAGGGGAAACAACTCCATTTCCATGCCTTCCCCCCCCCCCAGTATTTACAGCACTGAGACTTCTACAGACATGCTTGACATGTTTCATCGCTGTCAGGTTCGAAGCTCAGCAAATCATTCACATCAATAAATTCTCTTTTTCAGATTTGATTATTTTTCTTTTTTCCTTCAAATTGGATTGTGCCCTTTTACGCAACAGCAAGGCTTGAACAGAATTAAAAAGGTAAGAGGAGAATTCTCTGCAATTCCCATTTATCAGAAAAAACAAAGACAGAATGCTAGGTTATTTTTGTGTAAGATTTATAATATCAGCCTGCCTTTAAACCAGCTTTTGTCTGGTTTAAATGGAAGACATGTTGGATGTCCTAAGTAAGTACTACAAATTCTTTCACCTTTCAGAGAAAAAGGGTATTCTTAGATGAGAGCAAGGCTTTTGAAGACCTCTCATTTGAAATATCTGATAAAATCAAAATTATTCCTTTTTGCATTCTTTCCTTCCTTAATGTATCCATAGCCACATCATTCTGGCCTTAAGTGATCAGGCAGCTGGACTAGATGATCACTCCAGGTCCCTTCCAACTGAAAATACCGTACACCATTAGCTCCAACATCCAACAGCTGCCTATCTTGGAACTGTATGATGCTTTATTGCAAAGAAATAAGCAGAAATAAAAATATTTGAAACCTTCGAGTTGTGTTCCATTACAGGTGTAGAAGAAGCAAGGAAGATTCCTATTTTTTCCCTTTCTGCACTTCAGTCTTTACCAGTGAACAAACAAACAAAATGTCACTAGCTCAGTACTGAGACAGTCAACACAATAACTAGTACAACTGCAAGTTGTGTGACACATCCAGACAGACAAGTCTACAGAAGCAATTATTTTCTCTGTCCTTCATAAGCTGTTCTCAAGAACACAAAGATAGGCCAGATCACCACTCCGAAAGAATGAAGGGCTTTGTAAAAGCCCCACATGACATCAGCTATATTACATAACTGCGTGATCAAATTCACATTTTGAAAGCGATTCAGCTGTTATCTCCATTCTTCAGCTGCAATGACAACTAACCAAACAACAAAAGGATATGGTGTAATTGTCAAGAAGGAATCTAATGAATGAATGGTGTGCCACAATGACATAGTGCTGTGCAGAAAAGGATGCAGATGCCTGAAGTTCCTTCACTTTGGGCTAGTCAAAGCCTAAGCACCACTCCTCTGTCACCCACTAGTGAAAAAAAAGCCAGATTATCAGAAACATTTTTTTTTAAACTAGGAATGTCACAAAGCTATTAAAAACTGAAAAGAGAAAAAAAAGATAACTACATCTGTTTTGTTCTACAAAAACCTGAATGTCTACTTCTTGTATTGTATTCTCACACTTGTTTTTCTTATTAAAAATTCAGGGCCACTACCGTGTCAAAGACATTGTAAGTACCAGTTAAAAGAATCATTTAGTTGGTCTATTTAGTATTCTTTTGGATTTGTCAGGGCTTCCTTGGAGTAGATTCAATATGTGATTCTGTTCCTTGACAAATCTGAAGAAGAAAGGATTCAGGAGAAGCTCTCTTTAAAAGAAAGACTATCAAGACTCCCACTACTCCAGAACAGACAGGAGGGAAGAAGCTGTTTGTGACAGAGTTCTGTCAACAAGTAGTAACTGAGGGAGAACAGCCCTCTGCACCACTTACCAAGGGAAGAATAACATGGATGGAAAAACCTACGCACTGCCGTAAGCTTATCCTGACTTGGAAGCGAGCTGAAGCCTTGCTGAATGTTCCAAGGGATTTTGCCTTTTCACAGTGACCAGGACAACAGTTTTCTGTTGATGATCTGAACATATTCCATCAACTGACACTGAAGGAAAGCCCCTGCTGCTACTCCTATTATCAGGATTCCAGAGAAGACAAACTCGATGCTTGCAATCTATCTTTGATGCAGAAAAAGAAAGTCCCCATTTCCCTTTTCAAAAAAAAAAAGAAAAAAAAAACAACAAAAAAAAAAGCATGAGCAATGAGCAAACCAAAAACTGCTTACAATACTCTTCTATGCTATATGCAAGCAAAAAAAAAGCGCACAATCAATTTTGTCTGGAAAGAAGTTTCCAATTACTTTAAATCTGTAAGTAGCTTTCTTAATAAATCTGCATTTGCTTGTTAACATATTACTTTCACAGGTATTAGATAAGGAACTATTTGGAAAAGGAGCTGAATATCCCCTGGAAAAGTAAGCAACTCTGAATATTTATTTTTTTTTTATCATTATTTGAGACTATATTAAAAAACCAACAGATGATTTATCACTGAAGCTCTCAGTATAACCTTCCTGTAATCATTCGTAACACCCAGGTCAATATACTTCTTTTCTAAATATGCCTTCCTGCAAATCACAATGACACACTCATCTACAAAATAACGTACATGAATCATTTCCATATGAGAATTGAAGCAACAGCACCTGAGGCTTAAATAGGCAATCTTTATAAAGCCATCATTAACACAAATATTTAACTACTTAGTAGTGCAAATATGTTAATAACTTCAGCATCTACTGAAGGCACAAATATTACTGACAATTTCCTCTCCTAGAGGCACTTAAAAGTTTGTGTACTTGTTAAGTTCATTTCCGCTGCCTGCAGTCAGATTCAAAACATTTAATGTTCCATATGGAAATATTAATTATTTTCTGCTTTTGTCAGTCTACCATATTTAATTCAGAATAAAAACATGAAACAGAATGAATCAATCTCAACACTATGTTCCATAACATTAAAAGAATTCCTCTTCTTGTATAAGAAAGCCTGTGGCTCAGTCACTTCAGAGAACTGAGCAAAGAGACAAATCATGCAGAACAGGACAAAGATCCGAGCTCTTCTGAATGAAAGCGTCAGAGTATCTAGTTTTACCTGAAATACCATGCCTACCAGCAATCATTTTCAAAGAGACGCAGTAATACTAAAAAAATAAATTGCCAGAACTGTTATCTGGTCACGTCAGTGCTGTAGGCATTCTCCAGGTTGTAGCTGGAGACTGCATTCAATGTGGAGAAAAAAAAAACAACCACAAATGAACTCAGAATGGATTCTAGAAATCACAGTATTAACAAAGTATGAAGGAAATCATCTACCGAAGTTCATTTGGCTCATCAATTCTTAAGAAATTTCCAAGTGTCATGAAAGGTATACAGAAGACCTTTAAATGCAAATTTCAGCTACTCAAAAGAACACAATTATTATTTCTTGTAGGGTTACGACAGCAAAATTACAAGGGAATGAAACTGCCCACGTGGGTAGGAGGCCCATGTGAATGAATGCCCCAACTAGTCCCCAACTATGACAGAGAAGAAAGAACTGAACTTGTTCATCCTTCTGGTCACTTTTCTCTTAAGTAATTTAAATTCTACAAAATACATGGACACCAAAAACCATTCATCTCTAGTTCACCAGAAAACACTTCTATTCCAACTACTTACCAGTATCTTTCAGTGGCAAAGTCTAAAACTTAATATTAAGAGCTCCATAATCAATTAACAGCTTATACAGATACTTTTCTTGAAAATATCTTCTCGCTTATACAGGAAACATGACATTAAGGTAACTTTTTTACCCTTGCACACATGAGCATGCAAATTTAAGAACTTTCACAATTAAGCTTTTCTCTGCTATTTTCCTGAGCATATCTTCTATAGTCAACAAGGGAACAGGTAGCCTATAGGTCTATCTCCTTCGGAATGTCATAAAAATGACAAAATAACACTGCAGAACTGAACTGGTAACACTCTAGGAAGTTTTGCAATTGCAAAACTTCCTATCATCTAATAGAGTAAAACCAAAATTTGCTTTTATTTACATCTTTTCAGTGTCTTTCTTCAAAATTTGGCAGTCAAAGCAAAAGACAGTAATTTAGGCACTTTAGCAGGGATTTGTACCAGACTTTGCTCTCTACTAGAGAGGCAGAAGTTCATACTCTTTATTTACACATCTCAAGTCTCTTCAAAATGTGGATACAATATTTTTTTTCCAGAACAGGCAGAAAAGAGGAAAAATTTAGGACACAGCTAACTTTGAAAGTGGTTGTAGAAAAAAAATGGAAAACTAATGTTGCAGCACAATTCTGAGTTTAAGAATGCTTTGGACAACTCTTTGTCCTGACTTAATCTGCCCTTCTCTTCCACCCTAAAATGCCTACGATGCTTCAAAATACCAGAACCAGAGAATATAACAGATATGAACATTCCTTCAGTCTAATTAACTGGTCCTCCTTAACAGTGCTGCATAGCAGCTGCTTTTCAAGCCCTATGACTAGACTTTGTCCAGTTGGGTCACACAAGCTTTCTATAAAGATGTGCCTAAAAAAGTTTCTTGGTCTCTGCAAGTTTAAGCCATCTGGGAGCACACACAAAGACCCTTTGGCAACACACTCCTGAGATGTAACACACAAAGCAGTAGCTTAATCAGCAAGTTAAACCTCCAAACCGGAGGCCAAGTCTACTATCCGTATGCTGAGTTTGAGAACATCGACACAGAATAAGTGAAGCACTACTCTAAATACCCTGCAGCACATACAAGTCCAAGGTAATGTATTTTGCTTGTGTCTTTAGTTACTTCTACAAGACTGATTGCATTCCACAGAACAAGGTAATGTATTTTGCTTGTGTCTTTAGTTAATTCTACAAGACTGACTGCATTCCACAGAAATGTTTTGCATTTCCCCCAAACCAACCCCTGAATAAATATCAACTTACCAGGATTCTTTTACGATCCTTTTCTGATAAAAATTTCACCGGTGGATATTTCTGGGTGAAACTACAGAACAATTCAAGACAAAGGAGAGAAACTACGTAAGTTTCAGGCTTGCTTCTCCTGTCACATACCTGTCTGTGAAATATGAAAGATTTCCCTGACAACCATCCATTCTTAAAGTTCTGTTAAAGGTATGTTTATTCCTTTTTTTCTAAAGAAAAATCTGGGCCAACATGAGAAAATGCCTATGCTCTGCAAAAGACCTGTGAGAAACATCAAAACTCATCTGCAAATGTGCTTTTAAAATTTCTGCTTAACTGATGTTCTAGAATGAATCACTTCCATCTTTTGAGAGAAGAACTGGTGCCAGGCACAACATCACAAGAGAATAAACCACAAGCAGCAACTGGATACTGGGATTTTTTTAAGTTTTAAAAAGCAAACAACCTTTTTAAAAGGTCTAGAAAAGAAAGTTGTGTTGACTTACTCCATTGCCTTCAAACACTTCTCCTTAAAGTTTCAATGTCAAGATTATGTTATAAAGTTTTAATTCACCTTAAAGTTTCACAGTAATCAACGTAAAGTTCACAATCAGAGTGTTGAAGAAACTCTTTTAAATTCAACGATTTTTACCAAAGAGCTTATTCAGTATGAAAGCTAATCTTAATTTTCTTCTCATAAACAGCCAGACTGCCATTGTTTTGATGGTCTTACAGCTACTTTCACTTCTATTTTTTGCACCTTCTTCTTTACAGGAACTTAAATCACACCAAAAATATCCTAAACCAAAATTATGTGACATTGGAATCTTGAGTGCTCTCTCAAGCTCTTGATGCTCAGAACCTTACATGATTTCATGCATATGTAATTATATCATTTCTTTCTCACCACACCGGCATGCATTCTGAATACAGCAATGAATTCCTCCTAACGATGGTGTGAATTTTATTTTATTTATCGCCGTAATTAGCATTGTAGTCTTGGCAATATTTTAATAGCTCAGGTTTTTCTTAACTATATATCAGTGTGACACTGGACAAAAATCAAACTTAGGTTACTCTTCTCCTCCAAGTTTGCGTGCTAGACATGCCACTGGATGCAGCATGCAGGAGGTACACCTGCCGAGAGTTCACATCAAGGTTACATTTTCATTTCCTCACAAATTGACTCTGACTGAACTGACCCTACACCTCTGATTTTAAAGAACCTCCTCTGCTTCTAACCTGCAGTACTGGCTCAACCAGAATTCTTAGAGGCAAAGTACAGATGCTTGCATACTTGTGTCAACTTTTTATCCCAGAAAGTTGTTTTCAATTTCCCAGACAGGAGAAATACAGCAGCGGAATCTTCCAACATTACCCATACAGGAAGACTGAAGTTAAGAAGCTACTTACACTTGCCTTATATCACTACATGAGTCACCAATCATTAAATCAAAGATGTTAAGTGACAACAACTGATCCAATATAAAATCAGTCTCCTCCCCTTTTTACAGACCAGTATTTTAAGGTCACAATACAGGATGGAATCATACTGCTGCCAAAGGGAACTCTCAGCCATTCTTGCCCCTTCCATTACACCAGTACTAGCTTAGAGGCAGTGGGCAGAAGTCTGGAACTGATCCAGCTGAATGTTCATCTTTTTGCAACAACACTGAGTTTATCTTGACCTAATGCCTGCTTTGATGACTATGCAACAATGCTTTTGCTGTGCAAATTATTAATAAAAACTTTTCAACTTCAGCTTTGGTTAAACAATCTCTTGTTATGAGACTAGCATTAACAAATTCTTGTCTTTCCTGCTTTCCAAAAGCATGACGATGGCTTGCTTTCAGGTTTTATCAGCTTGTGAGGTAAAAAAAACCAAAAACATTGACACTAAACAGTAAGTTTTGTAAGAAGGATTAGCCTTCAGGCATCTGAGAGGGAGCAGTTATTTACTGTCATTTTACATAGATATAAAATGCAAAAATAACTAATTGCAACAACCCACACACAGTTGAACCAGCAAAGGTAGACAGCTACACTATTTGAAAAACACAACAACAAAAGTCCTTACTTCGATATGGACCATAAAAGCCCATAAGTCCACATTTTGTGAAAGTATAATTCCCAGGTTATATTTTCATTCTTTGATTTCCACCCCAAAATATTTTGATTCTTTCAAAAAGAGCATTTAGATGGCTCCTGGAAGAAGTTTTACTGGTTTTAACCAACAACTCACTGCTCATTTGGAAAAATATAACAATTCTTAAAGAGCAATTTATTAAAGATTCAAGCAGGATTTCCTCCCACAAAGGTACTCTGTGAATGACAGAAGGAAATAAGTGAATTGCCAAAAACTGAAGATGTACCAGGCTATTAATAAAGACTAAATAAATCAATAGAAAGGAGGCAGAACATCAAAAACAATCTGAACATAAAATCTTTATCATTTGATCGTTATATATTGGTATGATAGTATCACATGCAACTACTGTGTCCTAGGCTGCATCAATAGGCGCCGCAATGTGCACTAGTAGCCCAGAAAATCAACCGCATCCTAGGCTGAATCCAAAGAAGTGTGGCCAACAGGTCAATGGAGGTGCTTCTGCCACTCTCCTCTGCTCTGGTGAGACCTCACCTGCTGTGTCCAGCTCTGGGGCCCTCAACATAAGAAGGACACGGACCTGTTGGAGCAGGTCCAGAGGAGGGCCATGAAAATGACCAGGGGGCTAGAGGAACTCCCCTGTGAGGACAGGCTAAGAGACCTGGTGTCCTTCAGCCTGGAGAAAAGTCAGCTCCAGGGACACCTTATAGTGGCTCTGTCAGGGAGTGCAGTGATAGGACAAGGGGTAACCGTTTGAAACTGAAAGAGTAGATTTAAATTAGATACAAGGAAGAAATTATTTACCATCAGGGTGGTGAGACACTGGAACAGGTTGCCCAGAGAAGCTGTGGAAGGGCCCTGCCTGGAAGTGCTCAAGGCTAGGCTGGATGGGGCTTGAGCAACCTGATCTAGTAGAAATGATCTCTGCCCACGGCAGGGGAGTTAGAACTAGATGATCTTTAAAGGTCCCTTCCAATCCAAACCATTCTAGGATTCTACATGAAGAGACAAGCAATCAGATCAGTATCCTCACTGAAATAAACTGCATGTGGCAGGTCACTGAATCTTTCAAAATCTTTCAAATCAATTGAAAAAAAAATAACCAGAACTGACAATATTTTATTTTTTTTTAACAGCACAGGAAGGGTGGGAAGAGGAGGGGCAACTGCTCACCGGCAAGACAAAACACTAAAATACTGTGAGTGGCATGCATACCTCTGGCCAAGAGCAACGGGAATCTGACTCCCTCTTCAGAGGACCAGCCAGTACCATAATCACCAAGGCTTACTGGTACAGCTTGGGTAATTCCAGACTTGGCCCTTTGCAATACAGCATTCCTGGCTAGCTGTTTGCTTGGAACATCAACAGTACCCTCTCTGAATCAGCATCACTTTCAAAAGCAACCTTGTCAGAGTTGAGAATCCCCATCCCTACTCCAGACCTTATTTTGTGATGAAAAGCACCTGCCCATGAGAACACTCAGATGGGAGAACTGTTTTGGCAGAAAGGCAACCAGGCTGGGGAGTAAAGTTGCTACTTGTAAAGAGAGACTGAAATGCCATCCATTTATTACTGTCAGTACTCAAGTGGCTCTGCTAGGATAAAAGTGAGGAAATGATGTTGCAGGGTGAAAACAGGCAGCCAGGGAGACATAGATCAGGCTTGGACTTTTTTTTTTTTTTTAGCACCTATGTCAATTTAAGGTGCTTGTGGAACTAGAGCATATATTTAGTATCTGCAGCTCATCAAAAAAACCTGTCTGCTTTTCCTCAATCACATCATCCAGTTTAATCCAAGATAACAGATTCCCTTACAAATCCCGAGAGGCACAAGTCAGTCGGGCTCATCCAAAGCACATGCACAAAGATTCACAAGCAAATCACTGTATGCTAGCTGAACCACGGTAACTGATCACTGGGAAATGTGAGGTAAAACATATTTTCAGTCTCTTGAAGCTGAAACAAGTATGTTTTAGCACATACCTGGGTTGGATTCACTAAACCATGGTAATCCATTCACCAGCTGGACTCAAACCAGCAAATTCCTCCACAGGATTTAAACTTGACAAAAATCCAGCACTCCCAGTTTACTTTAGTAGGATTAGTCAGCCTAAATACCTTAAGCATTAACATCTTTCAGCATTCCAAGCCTCATCCTCACTTAGATACGACAAAAATACAAAGGTACCAAGGCTATACACAGAGCATTTCTCTCAAGCCTACAACTACAGTATTGAGCACTACAAAACAGAAACTGTGCTTTTTAACTGTTTCCCAAATTTAGCAAAAGATGTACCTTTTTTCCAGATCTTTGATTTTCTCCCTTAGAGGTGCAACAGCCTAAAATAAAGGAATAACATTTAAGCTTTGAAGAACAGAACAAGATTCACATCACAAAGCATGCATATCCAAGCCTTCTCAGAGCAAAAATCACAGCAGTCTCCTATGAAGAGCTTCATTGAAGACACTTCAAGAAACTTGCATCTTGAGGCATCTTTATGTCAAAAAAACCCCTTGAACCTTTTTCACCAAAAATCAAATCACCTAGTACAGTGTGAAATCCATTAGCTTAGCACTGCAAACAGAACACCACAAGTTTGTGTGCTTGTTGATAAGAATATCCAATGTTATGACTCCTATTTGAAAAAGCCAAGTCGCAAGTGACTTGTCTGAGATTGTCAAAGGCAACAGCACAACGGGACAGTCAGTAAAACATCTACTATTTAAAAGGACAGCAGATGCACATACTTAAAGGTACATAGATACAGAAAAAGAGGCTTTACCTCCACTGCAAACACTGTAATTCTTTCACATCATCCACGAATTCAAAGAAATGTCATGTTTAAAAATCCATTTACATTGTAATTTGAGGGTATATTTAAAAATGTTAAAAGGAAATTTCTTAGAAAATACAGTTTACCTACCAAGATTTCTGTTTGCTTTTTCGCTGCTTTGACAGAGAGAATCACTTAACACAGCATCAATTTTCAGTTCTTTATTACAGGACGCAAATTTCAATGAGTCCCTGAACCCTCGTTTTTACGTTTACTAAAACTGTCACAAAATTTACCACCTAGGGCCATACATAAACTGGAAGCTATCAGAAAGTTATCATTTGAAATGGTGCTACACAGTAACACATCACCAACCACCATTAATTTGTTTTAAACAAATACTGCTGGTTAGAACAAGACAATTCAGGAACTTCATGAACTGAAACACACTGCATATTCATGTTAAGAGGAAGTATAATATTGTCATTTATATTCATGAAATATCTAGGTCTGTGAAGCAGCAAATAGTTCTTGAAACAGTTACATTTAACTTCTGACGGTTCAAGACACTATACAACTAAAGCTTTGCAGACAACATTCAGAAACACTCAACTTCTCAGACCTTAGAATAACTCTGGTCAACCAACTAAATTTCAAGTACTTGACCACTCTGAAACTGGGATTTTCAGAATGCTTGCCGCAATGCTTACTAGAATTAAAAGAAAAAAAAAAAAGATAACGCAAAAGACAAACTAAAAGCATAACCCTTCCACTGATTTCAACCAATTCCAAAGGGTTTCTCACTGTGTTTCTGTGTCCAGAGGAACACCTGCCAAATAAACCTGTTGGACTACAAGACACTAGGCAGGCCAGACTACACTACTATGGTCACACACACCAACACGAAGAGTAGGGAGTACTGACCTCAAAGACTTCTGTATCTTTTAAATTCTTTGTGTTATTGTTACTAGACTGGAAATCTAAAAACATCTAGAGAAAGATCTGCTGCACACATTCTTAATGTTTCACAAGAAACTGGGGCTGAAGTGTAAATTCAGAGGTATTGGTACAGAAGTTCAGAAGCACCGACGTGTTCAATACTCAATACTCCAGAAGTTGCCAAGACTTGTGCTTAAAGCATCAGGACTGCACAGCATCCCCAACCACAAACATCACTACCTTTATTCATTAATTATTAACAAATTGAATCATTTTTGGGAGGTTTGAAATTTCTCATGAAACTTACACACACTTAACACTTTGAGAGGGTGACAGAGGAAAGAATTTGTGTATATCCTTCATTCAGTAATAAAAACCAGTTATCCAGAGGAGTCTATCACATCTCTGCAGCAAATGAGACAGCAGAGCTATAACTTTTATGAAAGGTTAGAGGAAAAAAAAAAAAGATATGAGAGTACATATCTACGTCAGAAACTCTACTATAGTGAAGAACAATTCAAAAATGTATGTATAGGTAGAAATCCTATGCTTTGGATGGTTTCAGTGAAATGGAGAGTAATGAGGTAGAACTAAATACACCCTTTTGATATGAGTGAAATGGAGTCCTCAAAACCAAAACAGACTACAAATATTAGCAAACTAACCTCTTCTATTTTACTTTCCACCTTCTGATCCCCATTTTCTTGAAGAGACCTGTTGGCAAGAAAAGAAAAAATCATAATTCATACCTAAATAATAGTTGCTTCATTGCACCTGCATCATGCTCTTCCTGTTAAAATAGGATCTTCAAAGCATCCAAGGTCAGTATTATTTCAAAAATGTACTCAGAGCAAATGAAAGTGGATATTTCAATTCCCATTGAAATCAGCTAGTCTTGTCACCAAATTTGGCAGGAACTGTACCAAGCCCAGAAGAAAGTGATAAAGATGGCATTCACCTTAAAGGTAAAATTAACTTCATTGTAGAAAAGTATCTAATCAGTGCACCAAGTCAGGAGCAGCAGCAATGTTTCTGAGTGCAGCTTTACTGTGCAAATGCCTAAGATGTCTCTTTGAGACTTTTTGTTTACTGTATGCCATAAGTATGCTAACAAAACATTTTCCCTTAATGCCACAACTGTAACTGTAATATCAATCAAAAAGAAAGAAGGGCAAACGTATCTAGCTTTGACTTTGAACTTTTCCAAACATGAGGGAAAAAGAAAAATCTATATCAAAACTTGTCTTATGTGACCATCTGATGACCAATACTGACTTCTCACACAAGTGTTACCCCTTTGAAATGAAGTCAAGGATGACGGATATCAAGGTAACTTGTGAAAACAGAGTACTAAGGAGTTGGTTTCTTGTACAAACCTGAGTTGTCCTACTTAGCAAATCTAATTGTATAAATTATCCCAATTAGTTGCATTAATTCTTTGAATAAACTTCTATGAGTGCAGAATATGTGTTTTTAAATGTTATTTATTGCACCTAGTCTATGTAATTTCCCTTAAGTTTGCATAACCATCCTTCCCCCCCAACTAAACCTTCTGAAAGGGGAATTATTTATATTACAGTAGGAAGTTTTTTGCATACTAGAAGATTCATTGGTATGAAACATAAAATGGAGTTCTTTCAAATCAAACAGAGCTCCTTTACTTAGGACCTGAAGTCATTACACCTAGGGAAACAGCAGATCCTTTGTTAAGCAGATGTACATACGTCACACTGTTAAAAGCTAGAGCAATGATTCCCTTCATAGCCCTCTGTAAAACTCTCTTACTAAAAAATCAGATCAGTCTCTTACTGAGGCAAAAATCTTACTGACCAGATTTGTTTTATTGTATTAGTAAAGAGCACAGTAAATTCTTACACTAAGACACATGGACCCTGAACCATCTTTCCAAAACAAATTATAATTTATTGTAATCTTGGAACTTAAGGACTGCACTCTGCAGTTTAATTTCTTCCTAAAAGAGACAATCTTACTGGCTGAGGATCAACATCAGACCTCCAGAAATTAAGTTTTCTCACTTGATAGCTCAGTAAAGGAATCTCAAATGAGAAGTCAGATGCAGCAAATGCTAGAATTTGTCAGGACAGCTTAGAAGGAAATGAACGCACTGGATCCCACATTCATTTGCCCTTCCTTCTCAAATCCCTCTCTAAGGTTCTTGTCCTTTCCCTCGGAAATGCTCGGCTGCTCATGTAACAGCTGCTAAGCTGCCACAGTTTGCTGGCTGTGATAACATGGTAATCTAAACGATATCTCCATCTGCAAGCCGAGGCAGCTCAGCAGCTGGTTGCCTACCAGCTGAACACTCTTTGTAGCAAGGGTGGGAAAACTCCAAGAGAAGTAAACTGGACAGATTGACAGAGGAACTTATCCCAGAGTAAACTGTCCTGGGTGAATCAGAGCCCACAGAAAATTCATTGCTTTTCTTACTTTGCCTCAAACTTTCTTCACTTGGTGTTGCTAAGCATGGCAACAGAGTATCAAAATCCTTGACAAACAAAACAACATGATGATTGCGTCTTCCTGGTGAATTTCCCCAGAGGGCAAATACTCGCATGAAAGCAGAAATGCTGTGAAAATTTTCATGTTTTGCATGCATACGCTATGCCATCTTATTTCTAAGGGATGGTGCAGGATTCTTTTTTCTTTTCAGCAATTAAACTATCAGATTCTATCCCAATTAACTGTGGAGAAGCACAAACCCTCAAAACCACATTTGTAATTCTAGGTACAGAAACATAATTATGGCAAGCAGTGGAGGATCTCCTGCTTTTCAGTGTTGAAGCCCATACTGTCACTGAGATATGGCAAGATATGCGCTGAGGACAAGCAGAATCCAAACCTAAGTGGCCAGCTATGTCAATCAACTTCCCTGAAAAATCCAAAATCAGAAGGATTTATGTAAACCAAGGCAGATGCTGAAGTCCAAGATCCTGGGCGAGATCTGCAGCAGACACAAAACTCTTACAGACTGAATACTTTATATTTAAAAAATTGTATCAGCTGCCTAGCAACCATCCAAACAACAGTATGTGCTGCTGCTCTGTTTTCTTCCTACTCGATGCACAGCAATGCATGTTGATGGGAAAGGTAAGTTAATGCTATTTCAGATAAGGATATTCAATACAAAAATTATATACATTACCTCATATTGACAAAGTTTCCCCATACAGCTGGAAAATAAGAAGAGAGAGAACATTACAGCATCATACAACAGTACATGAAGTAATTTTTTACTATCATCATCAGAAGGAACTTAGATTTTTTTTATAGATATACACACACACACTCACCAAGTGACTAGAACACAGTTTAACAGTATGGGAGGAATTCTGATAAAATTACATAAGACTATTAAAAAAGTAAGAAAATACAGCAATTCAATGAAGGACCAAATTATTCTGCTGCACAAATGGAATTATCTGACCAGTAAATCAGCAGACACTTCTGTGTTCATTAGCCCCACACTGTACTATGTGGACAAAATGTACAAGGATTCTCTGAGCTATAATTTGTCCTCACACAGAGATTAAACAAACCAGAGCCCTGGATTTGTTTATTAGGGATACTGGAAAATCAGCAAGTGCAAGAAAGGAGTCCTGCAGACCTGAACTACACAAACTGGAAACTGCAGACTGATGAGTTAACACAACTGGCCACTACAGGCGATAGCTAGACCAGCCCAAAGAGGTGCCGTAAGAGTCCTGTGTGAAAGGCAAGTGCTTATATATACACGTGTGTTCTCTCTCTTTAGAAACGTATACATTGTGATGCAGACAAAAAATAGTTAAACAATATAGTCAAACGCCTAATCAAGTAAACAAGTTCATTTATTACACTGTTTGTACAGAAAAAGAATTTTAAAGAAAACAAACAGCAACATAAAATAGTACAGCAAACACGTACAAGCTCTTTCTCCGTGTTCACAAAAAGATTCATCTGACCAATTTCTTTCTGCCCAATTTATTTTCTACTAGAAGAAAAATCTGAAAAACTGTTCAGGGTTTAAATGATTAGATGAAGACTATGAGATCCTCGATTTTCACAGGATCTAGCTTAAAGCAAAAAAAAAAAAAGAGAACCCGTAAACCAGGCTACACTACTGAGCTGACAACTTCAGATTGTCAAGACAAATAAGATTAATGCAGGAACAGTTACGTAAGGCACTCTGCAACAACAATCAACACAGCAAGTATATCTCAAATACCTCCAGAAAATTATTCTGCAGTTACACTTTAAGAGACAAGGCTCAACCTAAGGATCCAAATCTCACCGGGTCTTAAGAAGGAGGAATAGCTAATATGCAGTATTAACATATGCACAGAAAGCTTCTGAAGCATCCTCAGTTTTTGCAAGCTGCACTTCAGATCTCAAGAAGCAGCTAATGGAGTTATTTGCCTAGATTCAGGCTTTGGACATACATTTTCATTATTATTACTTACTGATCTCAAGCAGACGATGAGGTGTTAATAGAATCATAGAATGGCCTAGGCTGGAAGGGACCTTAGAGATCATTTAATCCAACCTCCCTGTCATGGGCAGGGACACCACTTGTCGACTAGACCAGGCAACACATGGGGACCGAGCGGGAATCGAACACACGACCTCAGTGTTGGTCATTGTTGTCAGCACCGCACTCAAACCACTGAGCTAACCGGCCCCCTAAGAATATAATAGAAACAAAAAAAACGAAAAAGCTGCTATGGTCACAGGCACCTTGCAGCTAAGAAAAGAAAGGAAACTTACTGAGGTAAAGAGAGTAGGGAGAATGTAAACTCAGTCGTTGTTTCACCCTTTAAGAGATGGCAAAGCTACTGAATTGTTTTTAACAAAGTGACAGTTGCTGAGTAATTAAAAGAGTAACTCAAATCTATGACACTATCAAGCAAACTGTAGGAGGGCACTGTGAGATCTGTGGGGGAATCATAAAACCTGTCATCTTCTGAGGAAAAGATAAGGAAGCTTCATATTAGAAGTGATAATCAATAAAATACAACTGAATTTATAAACACTGTGGATTTTATGTTAGTTAAATTCTCTGTAGGAAAAAGGGGTACAGTACTGAGCAGTAAGCTGAATCCTCTGGCCAGGACTTTAGAATTTTGTATAACATACAGAGGAGGAGATTTGGGGGCTTTTTCCCTGCCTTTCCCCTCCCCCCCCCCCCCCCGCCCTCAGTAAATGATGACTGCCTGGCAACTACAAGTACAGCATTTTCAAGTTAAACATTACTCAGCTATACTTACAACCAGTTAATTTTCTGGGCTAGAAACCCACACAAACAATGTAAAGTATTGTTTATGCAGTGGCAGGAAACATCTGGTCTTAGTTGGTGAAGCACAGATTGATGAAAAAAAAGAGTTGTCAGCTGCACCACAGATATCACTCTTCCAGTTCTGTTGCAAAGACAATGCAGCTACATTGCATACAAGAAACTGGCTTCCTAAAGAAAAAGTGTTAATTGTCCACAGTGCCCACAGCAGGGAAGGGGAGCTCAAAAAGGTATTTGTGTACTTCCAGAAACATCATGCTCAATATCCCAGTTTTGTAGTAATAAACGCAGACAGATGTCACAGAAACTCACTTGAATGTACCACCCTCACAAAGTATTCTGAATGTGCAATTCTAAGGAGAATTTCCTTGGCTACTGTATGTTCACACAGCGTGCTTCAGCGCTGAAGGGATCAGACGTAGGATTTTGCACTACAGTGCAAATAAGGTTTTGTTGTGCTTTTTTCTAAATGAGCATCACAATTGTTTATGTAAAGGGCTTACACAGCTGCAGAACCAGCAGTGTGACTAGGTCTTACAGAGGATTTCCTTGACTTGCCACTTCCTTGCCCTCAAGGTTAAGCCAAGGCCAGTTTGGCTTTCAGGCAAGAATGATGGAAACACATTAAGGCAAGTGGGCCCAAATCCACAAGCAGAACAATGCAGAATTACAAACACAAATCCAAGATGAAAACCTCACAGGCACCATAAAAGCCCATGAAGGACCCACCAAGTTTAGGCACCAAATGCTGCAGATATGTGGATGGTTAAAAAAAGCTTCTATTTCAGCAAGGTCATGAATCGGGCACTATACATAAAACCAGTTTTCAAAAGCATCAGATATCTAATGCACCCAATTTGAGCAAGCACTAACATAATTAAGCATCTCCTTGTAAAAGTCAGTCTTAAAAAAAAATACAATTAAAAAATACTCCAACTCTGAAGCCAAATCTTCTAAGCAAAGACGTATCCATCCAGTATAATAGCCCTATGCCAGTTCTTAAACCTGAGAGATTTAATACTCTCACTCTCCCCACAGCCACACAGAGTATAAACTCCATTAAGAACTTCATATTCATCCAACATTCACAGAGTCTTCCTGCCATCTGCTGAAACTTAGTGCAAGGGAAGAATTCCTGATGGATTGGACTAGATAGACAGAAGCATGACACGTAACCAAACAGATAAGACACTTGTCTACAAGAGAGAAGAAATAAAGGTTCTGCTTATTCTCTCAAAGACTATTTGTAAACCTCATCCAATGACTGATTAATGTAATAATAAGTTGCCATTAGGGAAATGATCAGAATAGCTGGATTGTTCTGAGACACATGAGAGTCTGGTTTAATGGCCTGTAGGAGAAAGGTATAGTCCTATTTCGACTATCTCTTCTGGCATGTTTTTTCTTCTCTGTATCCCTTCCACAAAACAGTGAGAACAATCATTTTTATTGTAGCAACTTTGCAAGGATTAATTGCAAGTACCATGAAGACTGAAAATACATCAGAGGCATTAATCACTCCCACAGACATTACACTTTAAAATGACAGCTTCCAGAGAAGAATGACATGCCTTGGATGAAGCGATAGAGTTGCACTTTTCTAAGAGAGATATGTTTCTTAAAGCCTTAAGCACAGTATTGTTATTAAAGAGGTATTTACATTTTGCCAAGTAAGCATTAATCACTCACGGTCTTTGGAAAACCCCAATCCTCTTTATTGTTTTGTTGTGGGTTTTTTTGTTGTTTTTTTTTCCCTCCAGCCTCTGAGAGGTAAAGCTGCAACTATTTGGCAAGCAGAACTTTATGGTAAAATTGCTGTAGATTTCCAAGATTTTTCTCCAAAATTGCCTTAAACAAAAGCAAATCAGTCACACATGAACAAAGAATGGCTTTCTTTCTACTGAATATATTTATATTCCTGGAAATTTAAAGGTTTGTTTAGTTTTTTTTGCAGAAGACCCTTTCTGAAATCATGCTAGATACAGTACAGTACGATGACCAAGCTACTTTCAGCCAAGGAATATTCCAAGAGTTTCCTTTGGCTACAAACCAACACTGCCTGAAGTAAAACAATAAAAAAAAAGTAACAAAACCAAAACAAAACAAGCCACAAAATCCGTTAAGTCACACTGGGAAAAGTACAACAGAAATCCCAGGCAATTTGCTGTTGAGCATCCACTAGTAAATGGACACTTCCCTTCTATCATAGTCAGATTTTTGGTTCTCACCAGCTGTACTTCATAGCAGGCAACAGTTATTTTTCTAGATCATCAGAATACAGAAACAGGATGTATGTTCTCACCTGGATGTCCTCTGTATCTGTCATGTGCAATGATACTTACTCTGTAAGTTTCTGTAAAACAGAGATTACTACTCTGAAAACCACTCATGCCTTTACTCATCCACAATAGGCTGGGGAACCAGAAAAACAACACTATCGCGATTTGGAGGTGGGAAAAACCAGAACCTCAAAGGAAGCCTGTGCCTTTACCCTAGGATGATCCTTCTTCTCTGAGTCTCTTTAAATGACATTAAAATCAAGTCATAGCCTATCACAAGACACCGATGGTAATAAACATCCATCATCTGAAATTATTAGTGAGAATATTAGTTTCAGAATCACACACACTTTAAAATAGATGTTTTAAAAAGACCATGATGTCCATAGAGACCCAACTGGATCAAATACAGATGACATCTCTTTGAAAAGCCTTTTCGTTCCCAAAGGCTGTTGCTTGCATTTTCAAGACAACCAGTTAAAGAAAATTTTACAGAAACTTTTGTCTAACTAGATTTAGCTGAAAACAGAAATTTTTCCCTGTATCATCGTCCTTACAACCTCTGCTCCTCAGAATAAAAACAGTACAAGACAATATTTGTTTTAAATGGAGCTCGCTATCACCAGAAACAGCAAGTAGGAATAATATAAATAGATATACAGTCATAACCTGAATTTCTAGAGCAAAATCTTAAGTGCTGAATGTTCAGAGTGAATTGCTTCAGCCAAATTTTCTATTTCAGAGAGATGTAATGTCATTCAAAATACTTTCTTTTCTTCCTTGAATCTGATTCTTCACTCAGCAGCTTCAGTCTCCTGGTAGAAATAAGCTTTTGTCTCCAGAGGAAAAACTGACATAAAGAACAACTAGGCAAAGGGAGCTTATAAAATGCTTATTATTACTGATGCATTGAAGTCTTAATGCAGATCTCAACTAGATACATAACAATGTAAACTAAACTATTATTTCCTTTAGGAAACTAGTGTTTCCCACACAATCTCACTAAACTGGAGAGATATGGGTTTGATGGATGGGTTACCCAATAGATAAGGAATTGGCTTGGTGGCTGCATTCAGAGAGCTGTGGTCAAAGGCTCAATGTTCAAATGAAGACCAGTTACAAGTGGTGTCTTTCAGGGTTCTATGTTATGAACAGTATTGTTCTGGATCTTTATTAATGACACAGACAGGACACTGAGCACAACCTCGGCAGTTCAGCAGATAATAATGAGTAGTGCCACTGAGGGAAGGGGTGACATCCAGAACCTTGAAAGCCTTAATGAGTGGGCAAATATGAACCTCATGAAGTTCAATGGGGCCAAGTGCAAAGTCCCGTATCTGGGTCAGGGCAATCACCATAATCAATACAGACTGGGTTATGAATATAAAGAGAGCAGCCCTATAGACAAGGACTTGAGTGATACTAGTGGAGGGAGAATTGGGCATAGGCCATCAACGTGTGTCTGCAGCCCAGAAAGTAAATGGTATTCTGGGCTGCATCAAAAGAAGAGCAGCCAGCAGGTTGAGGGAGGTGATCTTTCCCCTCTACTCTGCTCTGCTCTCCTGAGATCCCACCTGCAGTGCTGTGCTCAACTCTGACGGCCCCTGCACAAGAAGGACATAGACCTGCGGGAGCATGTCCAGAGGAGGGCCACAAAGATGCTCAAAGGGCTGGAGCATCTCCCCTAATGGAACAGGCTGAGAGAGTTGGGGCTATTCAGACTGGAGAAGAAAAGGCTCCAGGGAGACCTCATAGCAACCCTCCAGTACTTAAAGGGGGCTTAAAAGAACAATGAAGAGAAACTTTTTATCAGAGCCTGTAGTGACAGGACAAGAGGCAACCTGAAAGAGAATGGGTTTAAATTAGGTATTAGGAAGAAAGTCTTTACTGGGAGGATGGTGAAACACTGGAGCAGGTTGCTGAGAGAAACTCTAAATGCCCCCTTCCTGGAAGTGTTCAAGGCCAAGCAGGCTCTTCACAGCTGAACCTAGTTGAAGATGTCTCTGCTTACTGTGGGGGGGAACCGGGAACCGGACTAGATGATCTTTAAAGGTCCCTTCCAACACAAACCATTCTATGATTTGGCCAATGCATTTCAAATTGCATTTTAGAGTCTAAATTCCGTAACAAAAAAAAAAACACACTTCACCTCAACCGTACCTTATCTGTAACTCCAGTAGTCTGTCAACTTGCCTTAGAAAATTATTATACTGATGAGAGTATGTTGCAATGTAAGTGGAAATAGCAACATACAACTACTAATCATAATTTCATACTAAGGAATGTCACCTTCCTGGTGAAGTTTATGATTATGCCTTTGAGGAATGTACAATAATTTGAATATTAGGAAAAAAAATACTCCTCTGCTATGTCTATATTGATTTCTGTACAGCAAGTAGCTCTTCCTGTTCTATCTCCTGAACTGACATCTTGTTCAACAGTAAAATTCCTGCCCCATATAAAGGACAGCAGATAGGAACTGTAGCTTTTCCCATATGAGAAGTACTCTAAAGGCCAGGATACAGGGTTTTCTCAAGGGGAAGATGCTTTCTCTTCAACTTGGGTAACACCACCACCCTATGTCAATGCTTCAGTCATCGCCTAGCAAAATAAAGGCAGCAGTCACCAGGACATTTTTGTACCTTCTCTTAAGAACAAATACGTTAGGAAACTAATACGCTCCCCATGCTGTGAGATAAAACACTATGCAAATTTTCTTTCTTTACAAGAGTTAACAGAGCTTCAGATTAGATGGGAAGCTAACCATCAATATTTACTTTAACATTTCAGTTAGCATCATTAGTTTATGACTGAATTCTGCACTTCCCAGATGGCAATTTTTCCAACTCTTCTGTTAAGTCTCTTTCCCGTCCTCTCTTCAGTGTTTCTACTCCCTCCAATCTCATATCTATAGCATATCATTCTTTAACACTACTCATCTATTTTTGTCTATCCTTTGTATTTTGCCAGAAGCAAGGTAATGCACTCCAACTGTTAGTTACTACAAACAGAAAAAAACACCGAATATTTACAATAAAAAAACAGAATGCATATAACTAATCACAGTTCTGAAGTTCCAAACATGATCTTTGATTTTCATCACCATATATACTTGAATGTGCCTGGACATCATCAGATTCACAGCATGCTCCAATGGTCAGCACTGCAATGGAAACAAACTCACTTTCCCCAATTACCTTTTACAACTCCTTTCAGGTAAGTTGGTGAAGTAACTCCAATCTCTCCCTCCCTATAGTTCACAATAAAGAAGCTGAAAACCACCAGTTCCAACTAGATTCTGGTTGGAATAAGCATAAGGATATAAGCAATATAAATTATTGGGAAACATTTCCCCTTTGCAAAAACACAAGAGGTGAAAGCACACGAAAGCTCAAAGTGAGTAGAATGATTACAGCACCACCTCCTGTACATGCTACAGAAAAGACAAGGACTAAGTGAAGACAAAAATATTAAAAGACAGATACTAAAGACAAGTATCAAATTGAGATAAGCTGGGAACTGTAAGGGTGAACTTCTCCAGGATGCCCAAAGATTGGTTTAAAACATCATGGCTAGCAAAGCAGAATTGAGTTCACCTATTCCCGACAAACTCAACTGAAGCATGAACAACTTTTCATAAGCTACATGGCTACAGCTGGTTGGAAGTCTGATGGGCAGGGAACTGCAAGCTGTTGAAAACAGTAAACTTATTTGCATAAATCCACAGATGAAAGGCAGCTCTGCAGGACATGAAGCTAGCAAGCAAATGTTTTAGGGTTTGTTTGTTTGTTTTGTGTGAGTTTTTTATGGAGAATCCATGGCACATTGACACAAAAAGCAGGCAAGCCTGATGTCACATCAGACCATTTCTAACTCTTCCATGGCCAGTCAATCCTGCTGTCTAGTTGTAAAACAGCTGGGGAAGGAAGATTTCTGGTTTTCTCCACAGCAGTGCTGAATAACTTTCAGACAGCTAGCCTGAAGCAATAGGACAGGAGCAAAGTCACAGCTACTTTTCTATTACGAGAAATGAAAGTAAAATCTTATCAGAACACAACATTAAGTAGCATTTAACCTTGGCTTTGAACACATGTGAAACGAGCAGCACGCAAGGGGCTGGTAAGATTCAAACCAAAAAGTTTACTCACGCCTTGCTATTCTGAGAAGAGCACATTACATTCTCCCTAACTGATGGAAATCTGACAAAAACAAATGGCTAACGTTGTAAAATAAAGAATAACAACCATGGAAACTAACAATGCTGGGAGAAGTCACGCGGGTACACTGCAGGATGTACTTCCCTCACATTATTTTGACATTTTGTTTTTAAGTTTTTTTAGTAGCTGTGCTGTAACTTATTTTATAAAGGTAACAAGATCTTAATCTTGGATCTCATGACAGCACCCTACTATTCATTCTTTTTTCCCTTGGAAAAAGAACAAGGCTACTGACATACTTCCCAAGAAGTATTTGATCTATAAATGAGCAGAGAACTGTTCTACTTTACCAGAAATAGAGCTTTTACTTTATTTTCATTAAGAACATGCAATTCCCTTGTTATACTAAGACATAAGTAGATTATTTACAGTAGCACTAAGATTAAAGCAAATCATGCAGATTGACAAGCTCTGGTCTTTAAATTCTGGCTACAGTATTTCACAGTATTATTTCCAACAACTACAAAGATAGCCTCACTAAAGCATCTCAGTATGCCTATGTAAAGCTGAAAAAAACATTTTAAACTTCAAAAGGAATGAGTTTAATGTATCTATGTACTGACATACCAACCCACAAACAACTGGGCTTTTTTAAAAAAAAATAAAAAATAAAACAAATCAAACTCAGAGCATGCACATAAGTAAGTCACATTGTGATGATAACGAAGGCTGGTTTGGTTGCTTTTTTACAATAGCTATTTAATCGGTTGGTATTTTATGATCTGTCTACTCTTCTCCTTACGGACAACAAAAATGAATTAAATCCACTTCACTTGTGTTTATAACCACCTCATGTTCTCAAGCTGTGGTTTCACAACAGGTTCAAGATGATGCAAGTGCAGCCCATGACTGAAAGGATTTGTTCCAGTCCACCTCCACATTCCCTCCACCTCTCTCTTGGTTAGCACTAGCACTCCTGCAGTATCTTACTTAGGGTTAAATCACCTGCAAGTGAGTCAACTAAGCTAGTTCTGAATTATTTTTTTCTTAATTGACTAGCATTCTACTGGATTGATCACTTGGTTGATGGGGAACAAAATCACCCCTTTCACTTAGGGCCTATAGATAAGATACCTGTTAGTTTAACTGTGTTCAGCTTTTGCTAGGGAACAGCTGCTTAAGTTACGACAGCTTTTGACTGCCTGCTGCATAGAAATGCTCCTTTTGGGTACTGGGTTTTTTTTATACATAATACATAGCATACTGTTTCAAGTGAACAATGATTTTCTTAAAATTAATAGATTTACAGGAATTAAACATCAGATATTACTTTAATTCAAACCCAGGTGCAACATAAGGATCCTTCTCACTCTCAGTGCCACTAGGGAAACCAGTGAAGTCCACAAAAGGAGTTCTAGGTATCATCAGCATGAGGCTGACCGTGCACCTCATGCCACAGTCATACTTTAACCAATGTCAACAAAATTCCTTCAGTGAAACGCTGATCTGTCAAGCACGTGATGGCACCACTGCCAACAGCACTCCCAGCTGCCGGTTTCCCCACCGCACTGCCTCCTCAGTTGGGCCAAAACAGCTGCCAGAATGTTCCCATAGCCAAACGGTTATAACCTGAAAAGGTGATCTTGGTACAGACCACTTCTTTTACATGGTGCACAGCATAGAAATTTAAGTCCTCGTACGCAGTCAAGCCCGGTGGGAAGTGGGAGATGTGGAGCAGGGATACCTTAAGCGGCCTTGCCATCCAGCCTTGTGCCATACAAGTAATAAGAGTACTCAGTGACTCTGGAAAGTGAGATAGCTGAGAGCCTTTCACCTGTAATAAGCTCCTCCTCTGGTTCACAAACTCTCATAGAGAAGTTCTTCAGGCATGTTTGCAACAAATTGGCATTCAAAGGCAAAAGCTTTTTATGAAACAGGATATTTTTAGAAAAGACACTCCCTAAATGCTCTCAGGGTTTCACACAAAAATTGACAAAATGGCACTATCGAAAGTCTTATCTCCTAGTTCATTAAAAAAAAAAAATATATTTGCCAAGTATTTCATTCCCTGTAACATAATGTGCTCCAAAGCTGATTCCCCCTGTACTAACACTGAATGAAAATTCATAGAAAGGAGGTGCACCGCCTGAAAATACTTAGTCATTTGGAGAGTACTTGAGAAGGAATGTAAGAAGTGTTAGCACATACACCTACACCAGCAGATCAGTTTTCTCAGATTCTATGCTATTTTAGTCTGGCGTTATCTGACTGCAACCAGAGCACAGTGATGATTCAGTAATATTGCAAGTACACTTTTAGGATAGGGGATGGGATCATAATCACTTCCACAGAAAACAAAACAAAAAACAGTCTCTCTAGAATCTATTAGACCAGTGGCATCTGCTATTATATCATACTATACTGAAGACACCATAGCCATAACTAATGATTCTACTATGGTTTGACCACTAATCAAAAGACTGAAAAGCACAGCAATCTGACTTGTTAGATTTTCAAAAAATGTACTCTGATCAGACACTAACTTATTTCCTTTTGAGGCTTTTTGCCACACTGACCTGCAGCCCCTCTCCCATTTTTTCTGAATAGCCAAGAACAACCAACCAGAAACACGTGGCAAGAAGGGTTCTATGACAGCCCAAATAGCAAAAATCATATAGCATTTTTCCCTTCCTTAACGCTTTTATTCACAAAGCTAGAAAGCAAACATCAACTACTGTTCACACAATCTCATCAACAGCCAGGTCCCAACGACTATGTCAATTGCCACTCAATTCCAGTGTTTTCAAAGCAGCCTATCAACTTTCTTTTCATTAAGTATAATTTTTGGCAAAACATCAAACCCTTTCAAAGCAAGGACAGACGTTAAGCTGTCCCTGCTTCAGTATGCATGGGACCTAAAGTCACTTGGAGAAAAAAACTGTCCTAAGAGTACGAGCTGGCACAAAACTTCAGTGATACCAGCAGTATCTAAATAATGAAGACTTGCAAACACAGCAGCATATAGTAGTAACGGGAATTCATATGCTGTGTTTCTGAGGTAGAAAACAGCATCCTTTGTGCGAAATGACTCAAGTTATACACCTCCACCCTTGCAAATGCAAGGGAAGGATCTTCAATCTGATGCACACACCCATCTCCAAAGCTGGCTCACCTGTACGTGTTTTTAAGCATCATGAGAACCACTTGTCCCTAGCTAAAGCTGACAAGGCTTCAAAGATCCTTCCTCATTATGCTTCACATCTACATAAAATCTACCCAAGTCTAAAACCACTGGCTAACACAAAATAAACTGAATATGGAAAATCTAACAGAAAAAATAGGACAAGAAAGGGAAGAGAGCTGACAGGACAACGCTGTAAATCCAAGACTGTATTTGACTCACACCTAAAAACCAGAGTCATAAACATTCATGTCAGTGGTTATTTGAAGATCTTCTGAAATATCTTTGCATCCCTCTTTAGGCTCTTAATACTCTGTCTACGTGCTGAGCTAATAAACAAACAAACAGACATTTCTTTAGTCCAAAAAAAAAAAGTCAGAGGACTTGAAAAAAAAACTCAAAAAAACCCACAAACCCAGACACGAGGCCTGCCCTGGCAAAACTTCCTTGCAAGGCTCGCCTCACACAGCCACCGAGTTAAAACCAACGCGGACGAAGCGTGGTGTGAGGAGCGGCTGCGAAAACATTCACTTTCCTTGAGCCACGTCTGCCTCTCCCC
>NW_009722182.1:0-26905 GCF_000703405.1 Apaloderma vittatum | reverse complement strand
GGGAGGTCGCGCTCCGCTTGTTGTTGGGGTCGGTGGGCGATGCTCTGGCACGTGCGGGGCGTTCTGCGCTGGGCTGTGCCTCACGTCACTCGCTATGGGATTTAAATCGTAGTCGATCTGTTAATTTTTGGGATATATAGCTGCCGCGCAGTCTAGAAAAGCTTTGATTTTACTTGCTTCCTTAGGTTGGTTTTTTTTGGTGTGAAGGGCGGTGTTTGCGTGGTTTCTTAGGATAAGACACGAGTACGGGTGTCGTGGTACAGGTGGAGGTGGCCTTGATTTGCCTGTGCTCTGAGGGGTTAAATCTGTTTAATAGCTACTTGGAATTTGTTGAAGGAAGAAACTGCGCTTTCTGTCGCAGGGCTCTCTTATTTGAAACATTTAAGACAAGTATCCTGAGGGGGCTGGTTTATACAGCACCGAAGTCCAGCGTAGACCACTGTGAAGTCCTAAACAAGATCCCTGTGCAACTGACACAGCACAGAACTGAGCTCCTCAGACTGAGCTTTCTGTAAGGCTGAGAAGACGTTGCAAGATACAGCCAGCAACCCTTGGTCAATATAAGGCAAAGAAGTTGTGAAAACACGTGCTTGAGTTGGGTTGTTTGGAAAGCAAAAAAGCAAAAGCGAAGTTAGAATTAGTTTCTTCCTCGTTGTCAATATCAAGCACATGGTTCTAGACGTTTTTTGGTAGAAACCAAAACGTGAAGGTAAAAGGCACTGTGAATAATAAATGTATGTTGTGATAAAATATGTCTGTATAGCTGGCTGTAGTGCTTAAATTTTATACAAGGAAGAAAATATTGAAGTAATTATGTATAAAATATATTTAAATAACAGCAAGCAAGGTAGGAAAAGGTATAAAGTTACACTTGTTTTGCAAGAGGGCATTCAATTTCTGTTGTAAAGGAACACATGTAACTTTAAGAACTTAAATCACATCTTTTGATATTTCAACCAAGCCAGTGAAGTGAGGATATCAATTATGAATTTTAAATCTTGAATTTTACAAGCCATTGGAATTCTCTATTACATAGTCTTGTAAATACAGCAAAACATATCTTGGAGTTTATTTTCTTTCTGTACTTTCAGTAGCAACTTGGAATACAATGACAAATGTGTTGCTTCTCCTTCCTTATTATGCTTGTTTATGCTTCCTTATTATGCTTCCTTATTATGCTTGTTTTCTGTAGGACAGATAGGCCCAAGGTGGCCTAATATCGTAGTTATTGATTAACTTTTTTCCCAACGTGGTCAGCACTTTGAATTTCAGGTATAAATGACCAAGTGTTTGCTCTCATCTCTGATAACAAGCTGGGCGTGATCCAAGTCCTCTTCTGGTTGTAGGAGGGGCTGGCTTGCATGTTCCGTAAATATAAATAGAAAAGAGGTGGGACAAAGTAGTTGTTGTTACATCGAAATGTGGGCTTTTATGACTGAAGCAACTGTGCGGTAATCTCAGATAAACATTTAAAATAATCGCTGTGGGTACATACCAGTAGTAATGATTGAAGAAATTGCTTTTTTCTGATGTCTTGATGTAAAACAATAGAGTTGTAACAGTTTCTTAAATACAAATGCTAAATATGAGTGTTCAAAATTGTTTTCTAGACTTCTCTGTTGAGCTTAGTCCTCCCTGAAACAGCAACTTTGAGTGCTTTAGACGAAGGCAAAATGTACCTAAAAAAAATTATTTCAAATGTATTGTGTTGATTTTTAAGCACAATAGGATTTAATCAATTTTGAAACATAAGGTGAATTCCAGATAATATCTGGAATAATATGTCTGTTTAATGTCCTTACTGATTGGAGGACCTATGGGAAAACGAGTTACTTGTAAAATAAAGTGTGAAACATACTGCAGAAAACCTTCCTATCCTTTCCTATCTAGGGTGTTACCTGTAACTATGATCAGCATAGGCTCGGCTATCTAGAGATGATAGTGCTGTTCCTGACAATACCTCTTATCTAAAAGACTTTGTTCTTTGTCTTAACCACCCTTCTGTTTGTACTTTGTGGAATATGTGCATTTTTGTAATATGTAGTTACTAATCCTATCAGCTTTTGAATAACATTGATTTAATTTTCTGTTTTAGGGTAAAGTCTTTGGAATATCTTTTCATGCGTTACCGCAATCACTTGTGCCCGAGTATGGTTATGTTCCAAGGTAAATTATTACCATATATTTAGATATATGTTTGCTTTGCTTTCTTTGTGGTATTGAACTCTTGTCAGAAGAGGGAACACAATATCTATCCCAGGCCTGCTAAAGCTTATGGGGGATATAAAAATAGTTTCAGTTGGGGAAGGAGGGGTGCAGAAGTTAGATGGGACATTCAGAGCCACGGCTATTATTCAGTTGTATTTCTTTACACTTTTCATGGGGGAAAAGTATCTTATATATTAAGTATTATTTATCATAAAATAGGTTTTCTGGGAAAAAAAATGCCACCAAGCTTTATTCTGAGTGACAGACATATGTTACTTTTTTTTGCAGCTTTCTTGTTGATACTTGTGAATATTTGGAAGAACATGTTCATACCGAGGGACTCTTCAGAAAGTCTGGATCTATTGTTCGTTTAAAAGCTTTAAAGGTATTTTCTAAAGCCTTATTTTTATTTAATAAGCTGTATTTCACTTGATCATCTGCATGTTTTAGTTTTTGGACTCTTTTTAATCATATTTGAGTTGTAGTAATGGAAGTAGACTGGTAACGTTACCTGCTTTAGAAATTAGAGGAAATCTAGTCCAAAAACTGGTGGATTTCACTTTTTTCCCCCCCCCCCGGGATATATTTCAGCTTTCAAAATGGTAACATACTTGTGACTGAACAAACTTGTTAGCAGTTATGCACACTGGATACTGTGCGGATGTTTAGCAGTGTTCTCCGAGAAGGATGTGTATGTGGCAAACCTAAATTAACACGTGGGGTCTGACAACATCATCTGGGTCTCTTTTGTAGATGCCATTGTTGGGTAAAACATGACAAGGCTTTAAATAAATTGAGGAAGAAGTGACTGTCTTTTCTGATTAATGCCTAAACTTAGAAATCTGACAGTATGTTTAAGACTTCAAATCGTGTTTCTCGTGAACAATTTCAGAGTAAACTGGATCAAGGTGAAAACTGCCTCTCAGCTGCACTGCCCTGTGATGTTGCTGGGCTTCTTAAACAGTTCTTTAGAGAGCTGCCAGAGCCCATCCTTCCACTTCACCTGCAAGAAGGTTTTTTCAAAGCTCAGCAGCTTGGAAATGAAAAGAAAACTGCAACTGTGTTGCTGTCGTGTTTGATGGCAGACAGAACAATTGAAGCTTTGAGATACTTTTTCAACTTTCTGAGGACTGTGTCCCTAAGGTCAGTGTAAAGAGAGTGCTTGTAACACCTCCCAATTCCTTTAACCACTTCTGTTTCCAGGCAACTGCTAAGGCTTTCTGTGAGTGCTTTGTGACTTTAAACTTTCTTATCTACAGTCATTCACTACAATTCAGTCATAGTATTTTCTTTCATAAATCCAAAGTGGTTTCTGTATGAAACGGTTTTGGTGGAGACTTGACTTTGTTCCATTCTTTCATAACTGCATTGCTCATCCTTCTTTGGGGAGCAAAAGGAGCGACTGGTAAAATTATCATAATCTATCTGGTAGCTTGTATTCCCCAAAACTTACTGGGGCCTATAACCTCTTGATTTCAATAACATAGTCATGCAGTTGCCTAGCCTGGGGTGTTCAAGTCTACACTGTAATTGTGTAGTGAGTATTCAAGTGAATGACTTGGCCTTTTCCCCCCTCAACTGCAGTGGTCTTTAGTCTTTTTTGTTTTTTCCTCTCCACTGCTTATGTCCTGATAATTTGTGTAAAACAACACTTTTCTTTTTAGATCCAGTGAAAACAGAATGGATAGCAGTAATCTGGCAGTGATTTTTGCTCCCAACCTCTTGCACTCGAATGAAAATGAGAAGATGTCAGCTGGTGCAGAAAAAAAAATTCGTTTACAAGCTGCTGTTGTGCAAACATTTATTGACCATGCATCAGAAATAGGTAAGATGATGAATGTTTATCAAAGTGTCTTGTTGCACATAGCTTTTACTTTCAACTTTTAAAATAACTTAAAAAAAAATATTTCTCAACAAATTCAGGACAAGTACCAGAATTTATCTTGGGAAGGATTCCTGCCATGTTAGGTCTTGATGCCTTTCAATCTACTCCCTCACTATGGGGCCATGAAGACAGTGAAAATGAATCTCCCAGTGAATGTAAGAAGAGGAGGCACCGAAGTGTTGGGGGTAGGTATGTTCTGTGAAAGCTTCAGCAACTGAAATAGAATTATTTTGAGACTTCAGGCATGCTGATCCTAAGTACTTGCTTCTTCCAGAAGAAGAATGGATGCCTGTGAAAGTTGTTTGAAGTCAGGTATAGATTTTGTAAATCAGTAATCATGTTGCTTTATTGTATAATTATTCTGAGTTTATTCTAGTGTCTGTTGTCTACCAAATAAGTTATTTTGCTTCAGTTTGAGTTGTGAAGCCAGATTAGCGTTCCAGCTTTTTGCTGAGATGACTTCAGATTTTTCTGCAGAACACTGATAGAGACTTATTTTGTGCTAGTTTTGATATTGTACTTGGACACTCAAAAATATTGCATACTTGGATAAATCAGATCATGAGAAGGCCTCATGAGAAAATGGTATTTTAAATTAGAGTAACTAATCTGTGTTTTGAAGTTTAACTTGAAACTGTGGTGTTACTGGATACTATGTGCTATGATAGCATGTGTGTGATTTTTTTTGTTTGTTTTCAGTTAAGCTCTTTAATAGGCTGTTTGGGTTTTTGTTTTTGCCAAATATGGGCAATCAAATAGTGTATTCTCTCTTCTACATTCTTTTTGAGGAAATACTATGGAATACATATACTTGACTTGATACAAATCAACTATAACACTGATCTTGTATATATTGCTATTAAAATAGTGAGTATGCATTTAGCTTGTGTACCTGGAATATTAAACCCAATAACATTTGACATTAAGGCTTTATTATTGTATATGTTTAGCCAAGGCATGCTTTTTTGTGTAATACACTTTTCCACTCTGAAGAAGGGAGATCATCCTGGTATTTCAAAGTGATAAATGTTTGTGGATGTTGAAATTCTGAGGAGAAGCAGTTAGAATTTAATTGTATGGCACAAGTTTTGGTAGTAGGTAGCTTCTACTCTTTCTCTAGATGTAGTAAAGCATAGTATTTACATCAATTTTCAGTGATTAGTTCTTAACAACTATGTGCTATCTGCAAGACATTGTAAAAGGAGTACCCCAGGCTTGTAGTTTGCTAAGTTTTGCTATGAACACATGGAAATACAACTGTAGGTTGTAATAGCACTTTATAAAATACTTCCATTTTAAACTTTCAAATGCAGGCAAACCAGTAGAACTTCATGTCTATACTCTTCTGGGTGTAATTTTGCCTTTAAAAAGAAACCAACACTGGAAAAAAACACCACATAGTTTACATTAAAATTGTGTGTTATTTTGCAAGACCAAAATTTCATAATTCTATTGCTTCAAGACAACTGTCCACTTAAAGTGAGAAAGTCTGTGGACGCTTTCTGTGAGAGACTTCAATGGAAATCTTGTAGGTTGTCTACAAGAAATCAGAAGGCATATTTTAGGATGACCAGTAGAATTTTTTACAAGCAAGTTCTGTTTTCCGTGAGTAATTTGTTTTGTAATTAAGGAAAATGGAATTTTTCAGCTATTGTGAAAGTGACCAAAACTATATTGAAGAGAAGATTTGGACAGTAGTTTTCTTTACATAAAACAACCTTTTAAACTGAATGGCTTTATTTGTCTGTGAAAGAATACAGGTTAAACTTGAGTTGAAACTAGAGCAAGACAAACTTAATATTAAAATTTGATTGCTTGGTGTGTCTTGCGTTTCAGATATTGTTAGTGGAGCAATGAATAAATTTAAATCTAACAGAACACCCTCCACTACACCTCAACAAGACAGAAGCGGTAGGTATTGGTGTATTTGTACTAAATAAAGCCCATGCAGTATCTTCTGGATTTGTTAACTATATTCCACAGTTTGTTGGGTTTTTTTAAAAAAAACTAGAACTTAGTTGAAGATAAGTGATTATGCTTAAAACTTTGAATATAGATACATATTTATTGAGGATACTGCATTTACTGTACTTCTTGGAGTAGCTATGTTCAGTGCAGCGGTGGGCTGTGTGGTTCCCACACAGGATTACACAACTGAACTTGTGCTTTTTATCTAACACACGCTAAAGCCTCAGTGCAGTAGTGCAGCATTTTATCTCTGGAATGAATATGCCAGGACTGAAATTCTTTCACTCTGTCTCTTAAACTTACAGGCAATGACTTTTTTTTTTTTTTTTTTTTTTTCTCCTAATACCTATATTAGTGTGGTTTTGGATTTTCCTTTCTGGTACTCTTACTTGCAAAAAACCTGACCAAAAAAAAGACAAAACAAAACCAAACCCTAAGCTATACCGATTGCTTTGCCTGTTCAAAATGCATGCACTTTGGCTAAGCTTTTACAAGAAATTTTTTTTCAGGGTTTAAAAAAAAGAAACTGTTTATATTTTAGTAAACTCTCAACCTGTTAATCTGTTAGTGCAAATTTGACTTTCTTAATTTCAGTTCTTTCATCGGTGACTCCAGTGGTTCTTACTCCAAGTACCAAGCGTAAACTTCCAAATGATTGCTCTCAGGGTTTGTCCAGCAAGAAGAGACGATCTTTTAAGCATAGTTTTGCTTTTGAGTTGTTACCAAGTAGCATTTTTAACAGCAGCTCAACACCAGGATCAGGTAATGTGTCTTCATTTTTATTTTGCTGCTTAAAGTGGTTGTTTATGGCTTTTACTTTAAATGGTACATTCTCTTGTTCTTGTTAGGCAGTCTCTGATAATCTCCACTTAATGGTGTTCCTTGTACTGCTTTTCTGTCTTAGTAAATAATATATGTTTATTTTCATCAGTGACTGTAGTGTTACGTGGATTGAGCAAAAGCAAAATGATGTTTCTTGGTTTCTGTTAGAGTAATCTCTTAAATCTGTAATCCTGATGTCCCTTTGATCTTTTTCAGTCCCTCTCTATCACGTAGGTTACACTCCAGTTTCTTAGTACACAAATCCATGAAGGCTGTTTGTGCATCCAGTATTTTGAATGTGATAGTCTCTTCTGTCTCCTAAATACTTAAATAGCTGGTCTTAGCTATGAAAACTAACTGTTGCTATTATAAAGGTTCTTCATTGAATCCAATCACATCTTGTTTTCTCTAAATGCTAAATAATCTCAAAATTCTATAGACAAGGTTTTGCTTGACAATGCTTTCATACCGCTTCATTCTACTAAAGTACTTCCAACTGTCAGGCTCTTCTGCAAATTCTGTTTTATTTTTGGCTCATTCCTTAATGGGCTGCCAAGTGAAGTTAGAGTAAAAAAAAATTTCTAGCTTGGCTATGTTGGTTTTGCCTAAATACTTTTTTTTTTCCTCAATTGAGTGGTATAAAACTTGATATTGTTTATTAAATCATTTCATGCTCCCCATGAGATTCTCATTTCTATGGATAAGCAAACCAAAGCAATGACATTTTCTAAAGGTAGTGCATCTATTTAATCAAAAAGTTAAGTAGTAGAACAGCAACTCTTTAATTGTTGCTTTAAATCTTCTAGCTAGTTATGTAAAAAAAAAAGCACGCTGCAAATCATATTAAGACTATATCTAATTTTTCTTATTAAGCTCTGAAATTTGAGGAACTGATCTGATGATAGCAATGTGGAAACTTAATTGAGGCAGTAAAATCAGTAGGATACAATTAATAACATTCCAGCCACTTCTATGGTTGTTACAAACAACAGTTTCATTTTACATTAAATAAAAGTGGGAATGAAAGTAATTTTAAGCCAGCTGTCCACAAACAAGCAAACAAATCTGTGCAGTTTAAAAATCTGTTCTTGATTGTGTTGATCATTAAATCTTTGTTGGAAAAAACGTGACTATTTTAAGATTGTATGAACATGATTTTGTTCCCGTAGTTCAGCTTGAAGCAAGCCCTTGTGTGTCTCTTGAGTCATCACAAACCTCACTGTCTCCTTCAACTAGTGGTGAAAATCATCTGTCTAGTACAGGGAACAGAAGAAGCAAAAGACATGCGAGCAAAAAATTATACAGGTAATTTGCCTTAACTCCCAGAAACTAAAGATAGGTTGGAAAGGTAGGTCTAGACCCCTTCACTAACAATGTGTAAAATTTCAAACTGTCTTTAAAGTAATCTTTTTGTTGTTGTTGTTCAAAACATACCAAATTTTTCTAGTAATCTTAAAATCACTAGATCTTCTAATGTGGCAAAAGGGAGCTCAAAAATAAAAGTGAGATCTGGTCTAGTAGCTTCCTGTGCCTATTAAAAAAACTTTGCAAGGGGGCAATACAAGAAGTAAAACTAGAGAAAATAACCGTAAGTAAGTATCAAAGTGTTTTCCTTCTAAAGAGTTTGTGTCACTTCTTCCATTCTGTCCTCCCAGGGCTGAATCGGGAAAGACAGGTTGTTTTTCTCCAAAGATTAGCAGGAAAGAAATGGTTCGTAGGTCATTACGCTTGAAGTTTGGTTTGGGGAAGAGCAACAGGGAAGTGGTAAGTATTCTGTTCCTAACTCAGTCTTCTATTGTGCAAATTTTAATCCTAAATTTTGGGCTCTGTAGGAAGAAGGACTTACTTGGTAATGGAGGGATTGGAGCATGCTATCAAGTACAAGAAGCCCTAGGTTTATTTTCATAGCAGTGACTGATCAGCTTGCACTGGGTTTGTCTGGAATGGGGCAAGAAGCTGGGGCAGGGGATGCTGTATAATGTCACTCTCACCCATAAAATGAGGATGGGGGGTGTGTTTTTGCAAAGTGTCCACTGCTCAGAAGCTGGCTGGGCATTTGTCTACTTGTTATGATTGATTGCTTTTATATCACTTGTGGATTTGGTTGTTTTGAGGTTGGTGGATTTTTTCTTTTGTGAGTTTTGGTTTTTGGGTTTATTTTTGTGTGTGTGTCGTGCCCCATTGTCCCCTCCCTTCACCTTTCCAATTCTTTCCCCTCATCCTGCTGGGAAGTGGGAGGAGTGATCAAGTGGCTGGATGGGGGTTTACCTGCCAGCTGGGGTCAACCCACCGCACTTGATAAGTAGGTCTCAGTTCCTGAAATTCTGATACCACAGAGCCTGTGCACAGAATCACTGTGTTCTCTCACTACCTAGAATCACTACAAGTGTGGTTAAGCCTACCTTACCGTTAGGAGGGTTGTTCCGTACCTAGCTAGATGGAGAACTGAGGGAGATGAAGTGTGGCTGAGCAAAGGCTGCTGTGGTTGATTTGCCTTTTCCTATAGGTTCTTTTGTAAATGAGATTCCAAATTACAAGTTCACATGAAAGTAATTAACACCTTTTGTTTGTTCAAGAATCTTGTATCAGGATGTGCTGTTGGTAATAGATCTCAAAATATTGGAAGACGTCTTGCAAGTCAACAAGGTATTGAAAGCAGAGCTGAATGTGCAAAAAGAGATGTTCTCTTCAGCCCATATGTCAGTGAAATGTTCCCTAAGAAAGGTAGGTGTCTGTCAGAATATATTAGATGGGGAAAACCTGTGCTTTTGTAAAGCAAAAGTGACTTTATGGATAAAGATATAGAAACAATCGGACCAAAAGTGCTTCTAGCCAGCAGGACGCAAGTTACTTTAATGTTAGTGGCTCCTGAGGAAACGAATCAGTTTAGGACTGGCTTGTGGTGCTTCTAGTGTATTTTAGTAGTTCTCTTTTGTTAGTTAAGCAAGGTGTGATTTCAGTTCTTAATATTATGACCTTTTTTAACATTTTTGAAACTTAAGGGAGTAATTGCATCTGTTAATTCAGTGCTGCTTTGATAATTAGGTGGGGGTTTTTAGCAAGAATTTTGCCTGTAATAATCCTTAAAATTGCAAGATACTATTGTTAAACTGTGATATTTATTTTAAGGTTCAAAGAACGTGAGCAAGTCAGAAGAAAATTTACTAACTCCAAAATGTCAAGATAAGGTAGTTCACCGAATGTCATGGAGTAGTCCTACTGTTACAGATTCTCAGGCAATCAGCAAGAATGAGGGAAATCTGCCAGGACACCTTGAAATGGGAATCAGTTCTTCAGAATCTGTTCCGATATTTGGAAAGCCACCAGTTGTTCCAGATGAATCCAAATGCACAACTGTAAGCAAACAAGACAACAGCTTAGAACCTGTGCTTTGTGAAGAGGAAAGTAATTCAACTGCAGAAACATTACTGAAAATTAAGCAAGCCTTCTCTGCATCTGGAAGTAATCTTCAAAATCTGAGAGGTGATACAAAATCCTCCCCTTCAGATGCAGCAGGTGAAACATTAAATGAAACTCTGTGTCTCACAGGGCTAAGTTCAGAGAAAGAATTGTTAGCTGAAGAAGTTTCTGAAAATCTAGAAAATAGACAATCCAGAGAGCTGTTACACCAATCTTATGCCATTGATAAACAGCAATCAAAAAAAGATGAAATTAAAATTTTGGAGAAAAGAAACTTCAAAACATCTATTGAGATTGAACTTCAGGTCCCAAAAACAGATATATGGAATGTAACAGAACTTTCTGTGCCTCAAGTATTGGCCAGGGAAGACAGGTTGACTGTTGAGAACAGTTCATCAAAAGATGATTTAAACAAATCAGATTCGTTTGAAAGAAAAGAGGAAATAGAATTTACACACTTAAAAACAGCTGAAAACTGTATTGTAAAATGCTGTAATTTGGAAGAAGATGCCACCAAACTTGCTGTGGCAGGACAGCTTCTAACTTTGCAGTTGCCTAAATCAGAAAATGCAGTAGGCAACCAGTACTTGCAAACTGAAAATTCTGATAAAACTTTAGCTAAAACATCAACTGTTTCTGACCACGGAAAGGTTTCTGACCACATACAATGGTTTAACAAGCTTTCATTAAATGATCCAAGTTCTGCAAGCAAAACTAAACCCCCTCTTAAGTTCCAACGTACTCCTGTTAGACAGTCTGTAAGAAGAATTAATTCCTTGCTGGAGGCTAACAGACGATCTGTGAGCTCTCAACTGCTTAAAACAAGTGATGTTCATTCACCGCTTGTTAAATCTCAGAGTTATGATTCTGCACTATTCTCCTGCACAGAAAAATCCTCAAAGACCTCAGTGTACTTTTCGCTCAGGAGTGAAGAAAGTACATATGACCAAGTTTCTATACCTCATAAGCAGCTAGGCTTAACATCTAAATCATGTTGCAGACCGTTAAATCCAACAGACAAGCCTGATGTTCCTGTCGGAACTGCTGGAATCCGTGAACAGAAAGCGACTGTTCATCCATGCAAGTCTGTCCTAGAAGATCTAACCAACCATGAAAAAGTGAAATCCAGTTTAAAAGTTAATGCAAATATAAATATTCCAGGTGCTGCCCCAGAAAAATCTACAATCACAAGACATACTCTGGGAAAAGAAAGAGGTCGTTATAGAGGCTCTCCAAAGAATCCAATACCTAAAGTGAAACTGTTACCAGCTGCAAAACCAGTAGACTTGTAAGATGAAGTATGATGGCTAAATGGGCTTATTGTAACTTGGTTAATCTTTGGAAAATCTAAATTTGTGTGATGATTTTTTTTTTAGCTCTAACTATTTGTACTTTGAATTTATTTTTTTAACTGTAGAAGTCATGGACTTTTACAAATAACAAATTGGTTTGTTGAGATTTTCTTCATTTATTGAAACTTTCATAAATGCTAGTCCGTTCATCCAAATGAAATTGACTTCTAAACCAAAAATAACCTGGCTTTACAAACGTTTGTGTTAGATCTCATATTTGATTTATCTCAGCTTCTATAAACATGCTGCATCTCCCAAAACAATTTTTGCAGTATTTAGATTAAGTAATAAGTTTAGAAAAAAAATCTCAGACCTTTAAAACAAAACTAGCAGACATGTGAAAGAAGATGTCTTAGTGCTGAATGTTGGTAGTTAAATTTACTTACTACTTAGTTTTAAGTGTGTTATAGCAGTACTTTGATATTTAAGTTGGCCTTTACACTAGGTCTACTTCTTTTGAGAGAATTTTAAAAATTTTTATTGGAGTAAATTGGGAGCATATTTTCCCTGAGTAGGTAAACGAATTATATTTTGACATGTGCACACACATACTGGAGAATTATTAGAACACATAAAGAATAAATGTGCAGTTTGTTTGAGAAGTGAAAAGTCTTAAAACTTCATCCAGCAAAGTGTTCTGCAGTAGGTACCAAGTATTTTCAGTTGTGAGCAGTAAAACGTTTTATCTTTATATGAAAGAATGGTTTTAACTTATTTTTAGAGCAATAGAATAGTGTTAACTAGGCGGTGCAGAAGCAGGTTTTAGATGGTGATAATGTTGCAAGAGACGAATGTAAGAAGCCATAGTGTGTTCAAAGTTGATTTGCACAAGCGTTTACATCTCTTGGAATTAAAACTGTTTACGTCTGTCATCGGTTGTAAAATTATTTAAGAGCAAATGCTTGAAACTGTTCATTAGCTTTCTGTATGTGCAAATTGCTTATTCGCAAAATGTAAGAGCTGAAGGCACTGGGTACTTTTGGTTTTAATAAAACCATTGGTTTTGTCCCTTTTCTAAGACTGTTCTTCTGTAATGTTGTAGAAACTTAGATTACGTTGTTTCATGCCGACTATGGACCTAAAACCTGAGGAAGTCAGAAAATACTGAAGTCAGAAGAGCTGCTGTTCTGGCTAGCCTTTTTGTTCATCTTGGATCCGTGTTGGTGATTCTCACAACTAGCAAAAGCATAATTTAGCAGGAGTAGGCTTCTAAACTTCTTGATTGATAACAAAAGGATAGTTCTGTTTGCTCTTCTGTTGCCTGCCTCCTTCCCCACTCACCCACCAACTTACTAACTGAATTGGTTCAGCAAAGTGATCTGCTGGAAACGTCTTTCCCCCAGCAGCCCCGCTGAGCTGCCTCACTCTTGCTGCGTTATTGCTAAGATCTAATGTTACGGAAACAGGTGATTCCTGAATTCTGAAACTGTCCATAATTTCAGTGTATTAGGAGAGGGACATTGTTTTTAAAAATGAAAGGAAAGCAGAAAAATTCAAAAATTAATTCTGAGCAGGAAGGCACTTTTAAGGTGTAATTTATTTGATGGCAAAGTGTTTTTGAGGCATGTGTAAAATAAAATTTCTTTTAAAATCCTTGAATTATGCAAAGCAAGACAAACTTGGCCCATTAAGTAACATATTAATAAGCATCTCTAAAGCAGATGATGGTTTTCATCTGATTTATTTTTCGGTCCTGTGGAGACAGCTGATGAATCATACATGGTTATGGCACTTGTGAATTGTAAGTCTCCTCACGATTGAAGGTAAATGTCATAGACACCATGTGTTAGAACAAGGTATTTTGCTTGGCAGGTATGGCTTATTCAAGAAATAGGTTTCTGTTTTATACATAACACACCCTACATTGCTCAATTGAGTGTATCAGTTCCTTGAGCACCCGTTCTGTAGCTGTCTTCTGTGGTTGAATACCTCCTCCTCGTTTAGGTAAATAGCATTTTCTCTGGTAGTGGAGAAGGGAGAGGATATGATCAGAGGATCTGTTCTCTTTGGCACTTTTCTAGTAAGCAATGAGCAGAGTGCATTTTTCACCTCTGCAGCTCAGAGGCACAACGTGAGCTGGGTTAGAACTGAGTTGCTAGAAGGCAAACCTTTTGTGGTCGTGTCTTCTGCTCCTGCTGACTTTGACTTCCTGCCTGACTGGGAGCAAGTTTCTCCTCACAGTGCTCACAGCTCTGGCCTGGCCTTTTTCCAGCAAGCAGAAGAGGCTTCAGACATTCAGGCTGAGCAACTTTTATCTCCTGACCTTCCAGGGCTTCTCTGAGAGAGGCGAAAGCTTTCCTAGAGACTCTGGCTCTGAAATTGTTCCCTGGAGAGTTTTTGCATCCCTTGGTTTCTTTTTGCTTCTCACTGCTATCAACACAAAGCTTATTCTGGGCATAAATTCAAAAGCCCTGGGACTGACTTTAGAGAGAGAAGCAGAGAGGAGTGCTCCACTCCGCCTTCCTCCTTTTGGGCAGCGACTGCAGACTTTACTCAAAAGTGAGCGTTGTTAATGTTGGGCAGTGTGTCAGGCTTGCAGCATTTCTAGTGGAGCACCATCTGATGCTGTACCTGCCAGAAACACTGCACAGAATGTTTCCTGCTGGGCCTCTGCATTTTCTCCCTTTACCTGAGAAACTAGTATAACTCAACGAGATTGGGAGACTTCGGGTACGTGGACCATCATAACTCTGTGAGCTCTGTATTGCCTGTGGTTTACTGACTCTATGAAAGAACAAAGTATGCTTTGGGCCAGGCTTGACAAAAGGACAGGATTGGAGTGGATAAGAGTGAAGGTATTAATTTTCCTTATAGCTTGGCCTCAGCAAGTCAGACACTGGATAGGGTATGACTCTTTCTGAGTACACCTAAAGATGAGATTAACAAAGTTATTTTGACTTTCTAACTGTTCCTGTAGAACACACATCAAGGAAAAGTGGAGCTTCAAAGATGTGGCAAGCATCTCTATAAAGATATGTAGTCCATAGTAGCCTCAAGTGGATGGAGGTGCCATTGTGCACATGTGAAACTTGCCTCTGACAGCTGCACCTTGATTCCTAGAGCTCTATATTCTCTTTTTCCTAGATCCTCACCTCTTGCCTATATGCTTTCCTTAGAGTCTTGATTGCCACTGCTCTGCCGCTGCAACAACGTCTTGGTCCTGAGCCAATCTCTGTAACCTCGGGCACTGCTGGATGGTGTTTGTGAGCTATCCTACTTTCTTCTTTCTGGATGCTGCCTCCCTCCCAGATTCCTACAGCTGTGATCATGTGATGCAGGACAGTTTATAGGGAACTCTTCTGATTATGTTCTGTTGTGGATTCTTTAGCTGCTGTAGAAATGATTGATCCATCTTGCACTGTGGTCACAGGGGAGGTGAGCTTGTCTTTGGCCAGTGATGACTAGAGGAGACGAGGATGCAGCCCTGATGAAAACCTTGTTGGAACAGAAGGTAGGGTTATCCCTGTGCTGTTACACACCTTAAATATATTTAAAAGACCTCATAGATTAGAGCCACCTTACTGCTAGCGGTGAGTTTCATAGATGAGAAATTCACATGTTCTGAGTCATTACAGGTGTATCTTGCCAAAAACATAGCTGAACTGGTGCAAAGGACATTGCTGACTGTCCCTCAGCTGCTGGGGTCAGGATGAATTTCTGAATTGGATGAGTTTAGCTGAGTGGCAGAGACAAGGGGATGCCATGGAGCAGATTTTAAGAAATTTCCTTTTTGGAATCTGGCATCAGGATCTCCTCATACCATGTACACTACATGCAATCAGCAGAAAGATTTCAAAAGCAATGCAGTTCAACATAATGGGAAACACCTGACCTGTATCTGATTCCATTTGGGATCTCAGTAACAACTGCAAATGAAGCCAAGCTAAATTCCATCAGCATAGTGAGATCTCAAGAGCACCTTTTGGAGTATGCCTGGAATAAAAAATACAGCCAATTCACTTGCATTTATTAGCATGACAGCTCCCTGAGTGGGAGAGAGGATGTGTATGTGTGTGATTTGGTGGCTAAAGGTGGAGTTGTGCTGCTTAAATTTCTAAGGATGAATTCATGGAGGCGTTGATGCTCGATGAGGCTGGGATGCTTTTAAACTGGGGAAGGAGGAATCCCCTGCTGGGATTCCATTTTGCAAGCAGTTCCTTTCTTTATAATGACAAGAGCTGTTCTGCTGCAACGTGTTTTTTGTTAAAACTGGCCTTTTCATCCAAAAGGCTAGTGGTGTATTTTTCAGGAAATACTGATTTCCCACTCAGTCACAGCGGGATTTACCAAAAGAAGCAAATTTCCATCTTCTCCATTGTCCATGAAGAGACTCTGGGGAGCATGTAAAGGGATTTTAGCAAAGTGGGGATAATAATGCACTGAACTCGTGATATAAGGTGAGTTTTTAATTATGTGAATCCATGAATGTATATGAATACACACTCACATGCATGTGTATTTGAAGAAACCCTGAACACCTTTGTGGAAAAACATCACTTTCATCAGGCTTTCCTTTAGAATCTGAATAATCCAGGTTCCTTTGGGGATGATCAAAATCTGCACTTGTAGGTTTGCCCTTCAGCTGGCTTCAGTCTCTGTGTTGAATCAAACCTGTTCATTGTCTAGCCTCCCTCTCCCTCGTTCTCTGATGTTGGGCCTGTAGCTTCTGCGTCCTCGTGTGCTAAAACTAGTACGGCCTCTGGCATCCCAGAGGGACTTACAGAGCATTACAGATGGTCATTCTGGGGCAGGATGGGGAGGCCTGATAAATTCAGATCATGTCCTCCTCCTTCAGTACCTTCCACCTACCCAGTTCAACACCACAGATATTCCCATTGTATTTTTAATTATTTTTTTCCTGTTTGTTTAGGCTGTGCCCTTGATTTTCAGTGTCAGGAGCAAGCCCTGATGTTAGACCAGAGCCTTGCATAGCTTAGCTCTGCTACTTTGGCACCAGGAGCACTGTCTCTGTTTTCTCACCCAGATAGCAACATTTCCCCTTGGTATAAATACAGTAATTGCAGTCTTTGTTGGTTCCCACTTAAAAGAGTTGTGTCCTGGGCACTAGCAGGCTGATGTGTCCACAAGCCAGGGCCCTCTGCAGGTAGTGCTGAGGTGGCAAAGTTCTCATCTGCTACTTGGGAACATCTTGGCCAACAAAGGGTTTGTGTTGCTCTGTTACTGCCTGCCAGCCATTTACATTTGCCTTGTTTAGTGGTGAGCAGGAGATGATACAGGGCACATCATTTGGGTCTATGTATGCCATAAGGCTTTATTTTCACAAAGAATATAGGCTGTGTTGCTGCAGTGCTGTAACCACAGCTAACTTTTTAGCAGTTGAAGAGCACCAGAAGCAGTGCCCATTTCCACAGATAGTTTGACATGTTTTGTTTTCTAGATCAAAAAGGACTGACCATTCAACTCAACTGCTTTGCAACTCAAGTGATCTATTTTCCCATCACCTTTTTAAATAACATTTAAAAAATCAAAAGAAATTCTGCCAGCAACCAGATCAGTTTCCTGCCCTTCAAATAATAGGTAACAAGAACTAATTGGAGTTCTCAGTGAACATCAAGAGAGAGGTTGATAACAGACCAGAAGTTAAGCCTGGTATCTCCTCACCTCTGGAAATCTGAGACAGAAGTGTGCCAAGACTCTGACAGGGTGGTTTCCAAAAGGGTCAGCTTTCAGCTTCTGCCTTCCTCTTTTTCGCTTCCCTTCCCCGTTTCTCATCGGTTTCTTTGTAAATCATCTCCCTCTTGTGGCTGTTCCAGGATGACAGAAGCAGAGGAGCTGCCCTCTGTCCTCGTAGAGGAGCTGTTGGGATTTGTCCGATGTCAGCATGAGCACCCTGACCAGGATTTCCTCTTGGATTCAGAGACAGCTTCTGGAGCAAGAAGAACCAGGGAGAAAAGTGGGTAAGCCTAGGAAACAGGAGAGCTAAAGGTTATTGTCTTGTCCTGTTGATGAGAAAGGATGGTGGTGCTGGTTGGGGGTAGAGGTGATAGGTAGAGGTTCTTTCTTCCTGCACATTTCTTACCTCAGGACTCTGTTAACAGACCCTGTGGGAGCTACACCTGCCTGTCTACTGCTCCGCAGATTCTGCCCAAGAAGAAGGCTTCGCTCATCTCCTCCTCTCCTGCCACTGCACTGTCACTTTTTTCTGCCAGTCCCCACGTCTGGTGGGTGAGATTAGGAGTTAGAAAAGAAGAAAGGTGCTGGTCTGGGAATTCACAGCCCCTGGTAGGAGGAGGGGAGAGGGCTGAGGTGGGGTTAAGACCCTTCTACTCTGGTTAGTCCACAGCCACATGAAGTACATCAGTGCTGTCTGGGTATAACTTGTCTCACTGAAGCCTTCGCATGAGGATAACCATTTTTGTCTCTAAAGTACAATGATTTTGCTATATGTTCTGGTTTTTATTTATTATTTATCATTGATATTACATTTTGCTATAATTCCAAGGTTTTGATAGATATTTTGGAATGCTGGTGTCACAGCAACAAAAGTGCATGTGAAATCAAGGAAGCAGGTGTGACATGCTTTAAGAATCACAGGGTTATCTTCTGGAGCAGTCGAAAGGGCAGACGACATAATTGAAGTCCTCGGGTTCTTTAGACAAGATCTATTAAAGACTGAAAGTTATAATCCTCATACCACAGTAAGGCATGTCATAGTCCTAGATTTTACACATGACAATCAAAATGTAAGTCATAAAGCACAGGGAAAATCCAGCTATACAAGTAGAAGTGTCAAATTTGAGAAGATGGAAGGTTTTGCTATCTCAATCTATTGTCGTCCTCCCAAGTGCTATGTCTCTGCCTCTGTTAGAAGACTATTAAGGATATATTTTGCTTTTTCAATAAGGAGTAATTTTCTAAGTAACTATCATGCAGGAACTTTTATTCTAGAAATGCCTGTCCTTCAAACTAATGTCTTCACCCTAATTCAGAGCTGGAGAACCTTCCTTGCAGTTATTTTACACTTGAGAATTATTGTTGTTATAGAATGTGACTAAAATTACTGCTGTGCAAAGATGCAAGTAAGGGCAAGGCAGGCAGTATGTATTTCTTCAAGACATGCAGAAAGATAAATAAAGTCTCTTTGTGGAATAAAATAACTGGAGACAGTGAGAGTGATCAACAGGCAGTAAATTCTAAGATAGGGCCTGAGCAAGACTAAAGCATGTGGTATGGGAGCAGAGAACCAAGGATGCACGTGTGTGGGAGGGGATGAGACAGAGAGAAGGTCTAAGGAATGACTCTGACAGAGCAAAGCATGGAGTTCACTGGGAGGAACAATTCTGCTATGGGTTTTTTCTTTACTGGTGGAAATAGGACCTTGGTATATTTTTGTGAGCCAGCAAGACTGTACCTGCGTAATACCTTTACTGATATCGTCATTTCTTTCACATAGAAACATAGATTGTCCTCTGGTACTGGCATACTGCTTAGGCAGAGTAAACAGCACATAAGGAATGATGCTATTTTATTATTTTATTTTTAACTTTATTTCAGGGCTTTAACCAGAAAGCAGCAGATATTGCTGACTCTGTTAGGTTAGGTTATGGCTATAGGTGGGAATGTGGGTGCTTTAGTGTTCATGACACCTGCAGTGAGGAACTGGCAGAACAGGCCAGAACTCTGAATTAATGTTGACATTTTTATATACTTACTCCATTACTTCAAAGAAAGTTATGAGAATGAGCAGTACTTCAGGAAAAGTGGGCTCCTGTTGGCTATTCATTCCAGGACTGACCTTACTTAATTATGTACTTAGGCCGGTTGCCTTCAGTTTTTCAGTAATTGAGCACTGAAGAAATCTATATTAGCCACAGAGCTTGTTGATTAGATCACCAAACTCACTTAATTAATTCATATAATAATAAAGTAGTCCATTAGCCTGCAGTGCCACCTAGCCTCCTCATCCTTTGGAGAGTGTGGTTATTTAGGAAAAAAAACTACCTGGATTTCATTCAATGATCTTTTTACTTCTTGTTTAGAGATACAGTAATTTAACCTCACCAGAAGATTCTCATGAGCAGGCTGAAAATCACTGCCCTGGTATTTGCCAATGGGGGGGGGGGGAAACAGGAGAAATAGAGGCTATTTTTCTTCAAAATGTTAGTTTCTTGTTCAATGCAAGTATTACTCATAACTTGTAAGGTCTGAGCTTGGTAAGGAAGCAGCCAAGCTGGTGCATGACTATTAAATATTTTAATGATCTGATTCATCTCAAAGTGATTCAGAGACTATTGATAGTAGTCCTGTCAGGATTTGCCATCTCTGTGGTGAACCTGGAGCAGGTAGTGACATACCACCAATGCTCTGTGGTGTTTCGTGGCATTCAAGAGTTAAAACTGTGCAGGGACGTGAAGGCAGCAGGTGGAGTTCTGCTGGGATGCTGGCATCTCTGCTACCTGAAGAAATCACACAGAATTGGCTTCTATCTGTGTGCAAGTCCCAGGGCAGAGTGTTGAGGAGGCAAAAAGGCTCTGGGAAAGGGGAACCAAGATTCTGCTGCTGACCCTGCCTTGGGGAACCAGCGCTGCTGCTCTCCTGTTTCTCCTTCTTCCCTGATTCTTTACTGGGGGAGAGCAAGTTGGTGTAGTTAGGTTTGGAGAGTAGCTACCACAAGACAGCCATGTGGTTGTGTTTCATGGGGAGCCACGGTCCTGGAATCGCAGGAATAGATTGAGACATTAGTGAGGATGCAGGGTGGGAACAGCATCCTGAAATCAGGTTGGATGCAGGAGGTTAGTGAAGGGTAAGAATCACATCCTTACATCCATGAACTCCACCAACTTGGCAAGAGGCCTCTCCCAGACTCTATGTCCTACCTGCCATTTGAACCTTCCCCATCACTGTTGCAAGATAGAACTATTTTTTTCCTCACCCTTTGGGTGACTGGGTTCACATTTTTGCATCCTATTCAGATGATGATCTGACCTCTGTGTTACAGGATTGTTAATAAGTGATGAGGAAAATAAATTCAAATAATCCATTTCTGACCAGTACACTTCCAAGATATCTGTAGTAGTTTCTGCCTTCCTAAATAACAAATATATTTAATCTGAAGCTTTGGATTTTTTTTCTGTAGAAAAAACCACACAGCTTTTTGCTTTGGCACCATTAACCAGAATACCCTTGCATTTAGACCTGAAAGAGATTAGCACATAGGTGACTAAACCTGTGGGGTCTAAACCTGGGGCCACTCTCATGGTCTCAGCAAAAACAGGCAGAAAATGGAAAATATGCACTGCCACAGGCTGCCTTTGTGTAGTGGGATCTTTCAGTTAGTTTGCCATTGCCAAGTAAGACCTTAAACTAAGCTCATTATAGCAGTACATTACATACAGTATATGTACATATAGTATACATACATTATACACACACATTATATTATTCTATATGTATTTTATACATATATATACATTATATATACCTATAGTATATATTCATTATATATATTACATATATGTGTGTGTGTGTGTATATATATATATATAGTGTATATACATCATAGCAGTACCCCAAAACATTGGTAGCCAGATTATGCCACATGTAACACAGCAGTGAAGGGGAAAAAAAATGGATTGAGTTACATATTCAAATCCTGCTAGATTTTCTTCTTTATCAGCAGACATTTCTTTACTGTTCGATGATCTTTTTATATATGAACAATTTTATTTGAGAAGGCAGTACAGTGAGTTTTGGCTTGACTAAATAATCATCTGGGTACTGTACTAACTAATGGTTAGTCACAGCCTGTTTGCTCATACAGATTACATGCAAGGGCCTGTTAAAGCCCTCTGGGTATGTTTTCCAGGATATATTGGATTAAACAAAAGCCATCACCAAGACTTTTAAAGCTGGAAAATGCTATCCCAACTCAGAGATCCAATGGATCAACTTCGGGGTCTAACACTGAAGCCATACCCTCTTCTTCTGAGGGAATGAGTTGCCCACTGTCTGTATGTAACCGAGCAAAAGGTACCTCTGTGGGGAGTTAAAGAGCTACCATCTTTGCTTGGGCATAGATTCATCTCTCACTTTTCAAAATTAACAGAGATTTTTGAGTGACAGGTTAAAACTAGTAAAAAAACCCCAAAACAACTAAGGCTGGCGTAGGGGTACCTATAGGTGGTGGTGGGTCAGCAGAGCACAATAGTCTTGAACTTGTCAGAAGACACTTGTGGATGTGCCTGCCAGCAGCTGTGGTGTTTGGTGTATTATTCTAGAAGCTAAAAGGTTCCTTGTGTTGTCTGGACACCGTAATAGCCCCAGAGAATTGCAGCATACTATTGTGTCTGCTGGCTGATCATCAAACATGAATGGCAAGTAAAATAAGTAAAGGGAATTAAGTTTTAGTATTCTGAGAAAAAAAAAAATCAACAAGAAACTGAAGTGATTTGTAAAGAAATTAATACAAAATAAAGACAGTGGAGCACTTGTAATTACTAACCACTGTTACCAAGGTGTAAGACTAGCTTGCAAATTGCATTTTACCCTACTTTGCACATACAAGTAAGGAACACAGTGGAAAAGGTAAAGATTAGGACCATTTTTGAAACATCTTTCAATAATTTTTTCATTTCTGAATTTCCTTTATGTTCAGCTTTTATAAAAGGACTGCAAATAGAGGTTTAGTATAGAATAACAAATACCTAAATTCTGTGAATAAGTTGCGATGCATACATGCATCTCTTTGATCAATATCCTGTACCACTAGCTTTGATAACATTTTCTAGAATGACTGGAATAAAGCTGTGATGCAGCTGCAGAATATGATACTCGACTTGACTGAAAAGGAGACCTAACACCTAGGCATCTAATGCCTGGAAACTAATCAATAGGCAGCTTAAGGGTGCTGGAATAGTGTAGCTTAGTAACAAGGGAACATGCCTAGGAGCAAGTGCCAGAGCTCCTATCTCCTTTTCTGTGTTAAATGCTCAAATTGCTTTGGGAATGGAGCCCAAGACTTTTGTGTCCTTTGCTGTGTGGTGAGCAAGAAGGACGTAAGGTGCCTACACCAGCTCTGTAATCTGAAGGTTTAGATGCTCTCCTTGGTGGAGTGATCTTCAAATCTGCTGGATAAGAGAGCCTAGGTTACCAGTTCCCTGTAATCTAACAAACAGGTAATTATACAAAAAGCAGTAAGTGGCCCCAGCAGCGTGTTTTTAAAGAAGCTTGGTCTTTTCTTCAGGATTATGTGTTCAGCTGCCAACATGTGGTAGGAGGGATCAGAGCACATCAGGCAGACCAGGTTATCTGGGGGTATTACGTGCCACCATGCTGATTTGAGCCAAGCTCCATAAGTCTCTGCCCCAGCGACGCAGGTAGGATGCTGGTCTCCAGCTCTGCCCTGCTGGGCCCAATCCATGGGCTGACATCCTGGTTTGACTGTAGATCTACCTTATCCTTCTGAACTTTCCTGATGATCTGGACTCTTGGCTGAATGTGGTGGCCATCTCCAGGCCTGTCCAGCGCACCTTGCTGACGGGCTCTGGGACAAGATGTTGGTCTCTGTCCTGCCAGCCATGCTTTGGACTCAGGTCCCAATACATTTAGGAGCTGCCAACCTTTGTTGCTCACTGGCAAAAAACTTCTTAATGTTAAAAGTCGGGAACTGTAGCTGCAATGAGAAAGGAGACAAAATGCAAAATCAGGAGTGACTCAATGAGTAATTGAATGCAGATATTAACTTTATTTTCTCCCAGCTACTAACATGCATCTAGCTTTCAGCTACAGATCCCCACAATCTTGGATAAAATCTTTTAAATGGTTGAAATCATCCAATTTGACTGGTTTTTTTTTCCCTTTTGTGGTGCAATCAGAAGTTAAACATTTCACATATGACCTTACATAAGGCAAAGCATGTGCCATTGCTGGCATACTGTGAAGATTTTCTCTCCCTATTTTTTCTCATATCCCACACTCAGGTCAGAACAGAATCACTCAGCTGCTCAGTGTATGCCAGTGTCTTAGGTAGAAGTGAGATAAAACTCTTTCAATCAAAACACCTCCCCTGACATTCCTGGAATAAGGCTACAAAGCTCCAGCACCCATCCAGGAGGTTAATTATTGTTGTAGATGGAAGAAGGGTCATGCAACTCTCTTTGCATTCTAAAATACCTTCCACTATTCCCAGGAACCTGAAAAAACAATCCCTAGTTTTTAAAAGGCTAGTTTATATTTTCTTTGAAAAGGATAGTCCTGGCTAATGTGCTCAGAATGGGATAATGACAACTTGACTTGGGCAAAAGCACTATATACAATCCAAAATGACAAGTTGTCAAAAAGTATAATGGACAGCCAGGGGTGGTGTACCTGATGTGGAGACAAGACCATTAAGTGTCTTGAAGTTTAAACTGGGTAGCCCTGCTGTGAAACATGCTTGAAAGCCGCATTGTCTGCTGGATTGCTAAGGAGCCTTTGAAAGTGTGTGAGGGTAAATTAAGGAAAAGTATTAATTTAAACTAGAATTCCTGAATAACAACACAAGTAGACAGACCCTCAGATGCAACCGTCACCTCTAATATATTCATTAACTCTCTCTTGCACTGCTGTTCTTCTGTTCCCAGTGGAAAGTCACAGCCCTGTTTACAGTGCCCAGCACTGCCACTTTTGTGACTGGGACCTGGAGGAGGTGGCTGAAGCTTGCAGCTACTGCCTTGGCTAGCAAATCAGGTCATTACTTAAGGTTGTACCTGATTCTTGGTTTTCTAATCCATGTTAGGTAGTTGAATTATTTTTCTTTTAACCCTTTTCACTCCTTTCTTAATCTAAGAAGACATATAAGGCCTTCTTTAGACAGTGTGAGGATGCATGCTTATTTATGCCATGAATAGTAAGTGTGGACGACCACAGTTAAACTCAGAATGCGTGTATCCCTTTAAAGGGAGTGCTAGGAACGTGAAAATCTGAGAAACACAGGACTTGCAACAGTCTGCTTACATGTGAATGAAGGTGTCGTCTAGCTTTAGGCATATGCAATAGAACAATGTCTGTTTCTGCTATGTCCTAAAAGTAGCATAAGTGCTTAAAGGAGTTCAAAACATCGCAAATCTCTAGTTCCAGCAACTCTAATCAATAGTAAGAAGAATCTCCCTTTTCCTCTGTATTTGCTATTCATTTGAATTTTAATGTTTTTACAGGACAGGACTTGGTCGCTGGTGCCTGTTGGCAGCAGAGCTGTCTGCAGGATTGTGCTCATACACCCAAAATACAATTTGGTTTCTTGACTGGTATCAACCTGAGCTGTTGATGAAACATTTCAACACAGCCCAAAGAAAACCAAGCCTTGTAAAGAGTTTATGTGACTATTAAACAGCTTATATTAATGTTAGAATATTTGTATTTGGACTGTTCTCTTCAATCTGGAGTTACAATAAGTGGCCTAGAATAGAATGGGGTAGAAAAAAGAACTTATAAAGGATCACTGAAATATTGATGAAGCTAAGTCACTATGTGGAACAACATTTTTCCATGATAGGGAAGAAAAAGGAGCCTAGAGCAATGACATTCAGAATATAGTTCTCATAGTTTTCAAGTTAGGGGGAGTGAATCCAGGTCTTAATGTGCAAGTGACATTTACTGTCTCTCCTACAGCAAAAGTCCTTTACATAACAAATGCATATTTAGATTGGCTTTGATCTTTTAAAGCAAGAAGATGAGTTTAAAGACAAGCTTTTGGTTTGGTTTTTTTTTCCCTCTTCTATCTCTAAAAGTTAGAAGTGGAATTATAGTCTTAATTTATAGCTTTATAGGTGATTATTTTAGAAATATTTACAGGACAAAACATCAAAGCTGGTAGCTGTCACCTTTCCCAAATCCTACGTATTTTTAGATGTCTGTCCCTGGAATGTAAATCTCATTTAAGTCTCTTAATTTATTTTGGTGAACCCTGGGCACAGCAAACATTGCAGTTAATTTAGCAAGTAAGCACGTGGACAAGTGTGGCAAGAGCTTGTCTGCTGCTTTTCCAAATACATCAGTTGGTCTAATATCAGCTATGCCCTCTCCTTTCAAGTCTCCTTAAAATACCACCATCACCAGAGCAGGACATATACCCAAAACTGAAAATCTCAGGGGATCCTTGACAGTTTAGCAGGAGCCCTGTGGGATTCAGTAGGGAGTCTGTTTTACAAGTTAGGACATGGATGATGGTGCTTAGGAGATTTTCATTGCTTCATAGTCTTTAAAATGATGATGGGTGCTTAGTCTTTGCCCTGAGCAGTATCTGGACTCTGAGATGGTAAGGAGGAGGAGAAGGTGGTATCTTTTCTCACCTGCACAAACTGTTCCTGCAGGCCCAGATGGTTAACGACACATAACAGGGAAGTTGAACTTGGTGAGTTGGAGGGCTGGGTGGTGGTCAGGGTGCTGGCTCAGGTGCTGTGCTGTGTGTGTGGAATTACTTAGTCCACTCATGGAGTGACTAGCCCAGATGAAATTACTGGAATCTCTGCCACATTGGATGCTTCCAGGCCTGAGCCATGGCTTTGCTTTTTCAAAGTCATATGTGTACTGTTAGGGCAAAACAGTTTTGGGACTCCTTTTGCACTGGCGGGAGGAAAAGTTCTTTCTGACTGTCAGGCTGGCACTTAGCTAAGCAGAGTGTGGACTCACTTTCCTTTCATGCTGCCTGCCTTCACCACACATCCTCCTGCAGGATGTGTAACAAGTAATTTACAAGGCTGCAGCTCTACCGTCTTGTCCTTCTGCTCCTGCCAAAGGGAGGCGAGCCCTTCTCCCCAAAGGAATTGTACCCTTGCGGCTGAAGACAGTATCGGTAAGGGCTGGAGCATGCTGGGCTTTGCTGATGTAACGGGCTTCCTGCAATTTTCATTCAGATCTGGTTGGCTGTGAGCTGGCAGGGAGCCTCAGATACGCCTCCAACACAGATGAGGTCATCCCTGGTTTTTCTTTTTTTTTCTTTTTTTTTTTTTTTATAGGGTGAGACTGCTTCAGAAAGAGTCTATGGTGTCTGAACTTTAAGGTCAGCGTGCAAATCCCCACCCTGCTGCAAATCTGTGGGTGCAGGAACCACCTTTCTCCCCCCTGCTCATCTGCACCCTTTCCCAGAAACATCACAGACCCTGCTCTCCCTTTAAAGAGAGAGGAGGAGCAAAAGGAAGATGAATTTACCGCAGTGGATTTTATAACTAACTCTCGCATCGAGGTCAGAGAGGAGTGTTTGCTGGCAAGACGTTGCAGAGCTGCCCGGACCTTACACTCTGGTGTAAAGTAG
>NW_009722181.1:0-451 GCF_000703405.1 Apaloderma vittatum | reverse complement strand
GAAGAAGAAGGAAAGGGGCACATTCAGAGTTGTGGAATATATCTTCCCAAAAAAGTCATTGTTTTCATCTTGATGTTTACAGACAATTTTGCTTTATCTATTAAACTGTCTTTATGTCAAATCATGAATTCTGTCATTTTACTCATCCAATTCTCTTCCCATTGACTATTGACAAGGACTAGCAAGCTAATGATCCCTTCCCTCCCTCTGTGTAAATCGAGACTTATGCAGTTATTTCCAAAATGCATTCCCTGTGAACACTGAGAGTGGAGAAACTGTTCCCAGGACATGTTTATTTAATATTAACGCCTTACATGTCTGAGTTTCACATCAGAGAAGAGAGCACGGGAGGTTGGGGAGGTTGGACAAAGGCCACTACTATTCCTTTGCTCTAAAGCAATGTCCACCGTTGATAGCACTTCTCACATCTTCCTTGCTTCTGAGGTGGCCA
>NW_009722180.1:0-15967 GCF_000703405.1 Apaloderma vittatum | reverse complement strand
TTATTTTATTTTATTTTATTTTATTATTTTTGGTTTGTTTTTTTTTCTGTTTGTGACTGAATGCCTTCAAATCAAAACTAGATAAAAAAGTGTTTGGATAAGTCTAGGGGTAAGTGGCAGCAATGAAATGTCTATGCCATGTAGAAAACCAGGCCAAATGATCAGAAATTCATTTGGGATTTAATTTTATCAATCTGTGAAAAAATTCCCTCTTTACTGCAGTCAAATGTTTCCTTTCACTAGCTGAGAATCCTGCATAACCAGCTGTTGTACATTTTCTCGTTTTATGGGCATTGCTAATTTCAGCAATATCCCATTTCAGCAATCCTGTGCTGAAGGCTAATAGCTGCAGCCTAGTGCCAATCTCAAACAAAATGAACAGAAGAAAATCAGGGTGTGAAATTGAAGCAGATTTAAAAAAAATAGAATTATATGAAATTTGTATCTATTTAGACAAAGGAACAGTTCTTCTGGAGTCTGGGCAGTTTATCACAGAAGATTCTTGGAGTGTGCAGTTGTAACTGTTCAGGGGGGTGTGTGTGTGATGACACACCTGAGTTATGTGGGTGCACCTAACACACCAGATTACAGCTTTCCAAATTTCTAAACAGTAGCCCAAACATGCCCAGGCATTGGAGTATCTCCGGTGTACTGCACAAGCTCTCCCTGGGATGCCTTCAGCTCCAGCCATTTGCCACTTCCAGCCAATTCCTGTGTCTTCTCTGGGACTATTACTAAAAGATATATTACGTGCAACTACCATTTTCTGGGTGCTAAGAGAATTTGTTAGCAGAGCTGTGTGCCTTTTCACACATTTATCTTTAGTGCCCAAGAGCATTCCCTTTTAATTGACTAGAACAGACAGTGTGAGCTCCCTGCCGTGGTCTTTACTGTATGTGGCTGCAGAGCTGGTTGTCAATGGCTGATGCTTCCCAGACTGCTTAAATTATTAATAGAAAATAGTAACTGAGGCAGTAATTAAATATATTAAAATGCCTACTTTTTCTGTTACTACTTTCTTTCCATTAGGAAAACATTTTCAAATGTATTCACTGTTAGCCTAATTTTTTTTCCCCTGATGTGCACGAAGTTCCTACCCCATAAATATGCAGCATCTACAAAAATGTGTGTGGTTTACTTTTTATCAAGTGCAACCCCATGTCTCAGAGTTATAGATAATGAATATGGTGTATCTAAAAATTGATGAGACATATTTCTGTCTAATTTCTGAGCATTTATCAAAACCAATCTGGCTTGCTGGGGGAAGATGGTCCTGGACAGTACACAGACATGTGAGCTTACTGTCCCTTGGTCTCTCCACATAGTCAGTCTCTACAGTGTCTGATCTCTATGCCTATGGGAATGAGAAACATACTAAGTGTGAACAGAAAGAATTTCTGCAGGAAAGATTGCTAAATGGCTGTGGTTTGCCTGTTTCTATCTCACAAGCTCAAATACTTGCCTATATACCATATGACAGCTATAACCTAGGTAGAGTCATTTTGCTTTAGAGAAAGGATTGCACTTTAAACCACCACTTTCTTTGATGGTGGATTATATTCATTCCAGCCAGTAATTTTTATTGTACTTCTTTCAACTCTAGCTATAAAAAGCATATAACATAAAACCTTGACTAGGGTATTAAAAGTTGAGCTACCAATAGTTTAATGGCAAACTTCTCCCCGACTTCATTCTATTAGAAGACTTCTATGCATGAGATTCATATCATAATAGCTAGGATTTGTTCATTTGTCTTTTTCAGCATACCTACCTTATGTATATGAGGTACATTTGGCAGGTTCCCAGCTAAATGATGACTTTCAACAGCTCCAGTCAGCCAGGACACTGACTTGTTACATTTAAGTGCTGATGAGTTGTTTCTTCTACAATGTGAAAACTGTTCTTGTTCTTTCTACTTGCACAATTGACTTCCTCAGGTCTGCAATCAATTGGTTAGGTTCCTCTTTAAACATTTACTAAGCTATATCCCCCTAGTCCCAGAGAAAAACCAAACTTCCAAATATATTTGTTAGTTTATCACCAAAAAAATCCAGTCCAAGCTCCAAACAAGCAAAAGGTCCCTGGACGATATGATATAAACTGAGCTAATTTGATGAGTTCTTGCAATGCATTTCACAGGTACTAGATTGCCTGCATCACTTCTGTTAAAACAGAAGCAGTGCGTGAAATTTCCCCATCAATTTCAATTCCTGTCAGTGTTTTCAAGTTCATGTGAGGGTATCAGCAGCATTTCTGGCAATTCTTTATACCTCACTGCAGTCCAGGCAGCAGCTGAGATCTGGTTTAATTTTAGGATTGCTAACCTGAACTGGAATGATGACTAAGACCCAGCAAGCTCTATAGAAAGCTTATAAAATGCTATTTGCTGGGCTCAAAACTGAGTGATTTCATCCCGAAACTGCTGAGGATTAGGTATTACATACTCTAAGCCTTCTTGTATTTTACCTACTAACTGATTCCTAATCACAGGTTGCTGAAAGAAAAAATCAGAGATGCCTGTCTGGAGTACCATCATATGCTTGTTCATTCTGAGCACTGTTTACACACATATATTTAAAAAGGCATTCTCACCTACCCATTTTCTAAGACTGAATGCTCTAATAATTCCCTCTTGTGTCTATGTCACCATTTAATGTGTTGATCTGGTTTAGAGATTTGACAGATTTATCTGCTTCCCTGAGGCAGAAACACCACTGAAATGAGTAAAGAGTACTGATCTGCATCCTAAAGCAAACATGCAGCTATGTGATTTCATTCAGCAGAGCTGGAGAATGTAAATACCTGCTAGTTTCCTTATTTTTTCAAGTATTTTGCTGAATCAGGAGCTATCTCTATGTATATAAATAGTCCAGCTGAGGCCCCTGAGGAATCATTATCAGTTAGAGGATATGCCTTGCTACTGTAATTGTGGGCTTTAAACTTTTCACAAAAAGACTTGCCAAAGGCACAACATTTACCAGTCCACCTTAATCTGCATGTTAAAACTTTTTGATGAGAACTGGTATAGTTTTGCTGCCTCTTTGCTCTTGTTCATAGCTATTAGCAGACTTCTGAATAGAATTCTCAAAATTTGGATTGCTTTCTTGCAGCTGAGTTATATTTAAAAATTAGTCAGACTGACAGTTTCTGATTGCCAGATAAAATACACTTAAGCACATTTTCATCTAATTTCAAAAGTTGGATATTTTTTTCCTTCCAGCTTGTTTCCTAATGCATTCCTACAGCCCATTTTTTTTTTCCCCAGCAAATAAAATACAGTTATCTTTCTAAAGATATACATAGATCTAACTTAAAGTGTTCATGTTTGAAATGTTGACTGGCTCTGACTAGGAGAGCTGTTCACATCTGTATTAGGTGTAAAATTTTAACATAGTGCAAGTGGATGGGAACTCTTTATTTTGTTGGAGCCAGGATTTTATTGACAAGTTTCCTACTTTTATCCATGAGATTTCCTTTCACATTTCTAAGTCATTTGTTGTTTCCTCTCTCTGACTTTTCCAGATAGTTCATGTCTAATGTTCAAAACAGTGGCATCTACATTTAGTTTACAATTGTGTGTTGGCAATTGACATATGATGTCTTTGCAGAAAAAATAGCTCAGCTTGCAGTTCTGGGCTACAAATAAGACATTTAGTTTTAGCTGTAGAAGCTATGACAGCAGAGCTGGCAGGGCTTGCTACGTTATTGTTGTACATTTTAAACTGCTGAATGCTTCCTGCCAGTTAAACCATTAGTGCAGAAAACCATTGTCATTGATAGTGACTTGTAAATTACATGGGGAAAGTCTTTGCTTTGGAGAAGAAATAGCAATGACAGAACAGTGCTCTTCAAAGTGGGATGTGTACATCCCAGGGGGTGCACAAGGCAATCTGTAGGGGTGTGGGAAGAAAGTATTTTCGCACCATTAATACATAAAATAAAATATTTAAAAATGTCTTTATTTAATCTTTATCTTATATTTTAATTTCTATTTTATGTGCATTTTATAATGTGCATAATATATTAGTACAATAGTATATGTGTACAATTTATAAATAAAAAATAAGCATATTGGGATGTGTAATCAGAAAGGTTTGGAGATGGCTGCCCATAGACAGCATCATAATCTGATGGCAGAGCAGTATGCAAATGATCATACAGCTGATTTTGCTTTTACTTGTTTCAGTTCTAAACCAGTATGGTTCTAATTGAATTATTTCTGATTTATTCCAGTACCGGTTCACTGTCCCGACATTTGTAATTGGAAAAATGGGAGCTTAATGCAAATGGGAACATTATCTTGGCTGCAGGGTTGCAACTGCTGAATCATGTATAGAGATGTCTTAGATTTCTGCAGCATGTGTGAGCTTGGTTTTCACCATTTTTTGAAGAAAGTGCATTGAATTACACTGGAGTAAATCTGGCACACGGTAAAGAAGCAAATGCCTAGTCACTGTTAGGCTATCTGTGAGTGAAAGCCTGCAGAGACTTGACAAACTGTGCTCCTAGGAATTATTTTTTTGGGATTGAGAATTTTTAGAACAAGCTATGAGCTGCAGCTTGATATTTTTTTGAAAAGTACATACCCAGGTACTGTTAGTATCCACTGTACAGATAAAGAGCCATGACCACATACCTGAACTTAGGGAGTATTAGTCATCTGGTCCAATTAAATAACCTGTTGTGAAGGAAGATAATCCAGGCTGTGGATATCTCAATCTTCTGATCTCTCACAGTACTCGTGCTTTGCCAATCTGGAAATCAAGATTTTGGAGACAAGTGCTCGCCCTTGGCCTTTGCAACCAGACTGTGATAGATTCAGAGAGAGAGATTGAATTACCAAAAATGCAACCAAATCTGAGACTGACAGGAAGGAAATACCTTCCTAGCCTGGATTATTCTACATTTTGGAGAAAACTCCCTCCTGGTTCAAAAATATGATTGATTGATTAATCCAAGACCTGAAAAGAAACCTCCAGTCTCAGTTCAGCAACTAACAGTCTGACCTTGAAAGGTGTTGTACTACTTAGTAGTCAAATAAATTGCCATGAAGATGTAGTAGATCTATGATTATTGAGAAAACAGTTGTTACCCATGGCTACTATGGATAGCAAATGTAACTACTGGAGATTTTTCGCTGTTAGGCTAGAACTTGTTAGGGTGAGAATTTAAAGGAGGTGGATTTTCATGTCAGTCCGTAAACTTTCTGCTTGAATTCAGTCTTCCGTAAACCTTCCTGGGCATGAAGACTACAGAATGTGACATTGTAGGAAACTATATTGACACCAAGAATATTTTTTCCAGGACAGATGCACAAATTTAGGACTAATATCTGTAGGAATGACAGTAATATTTAGATGAAATTACTTTTCCTCTGAAAAGGCCTGAAACTGAAAAATACCATAACTGCAAGTGAATCATTAGGATATATCCCTAAGGCCTTGAACTTGTGGACTGAAGTCCTCCAAACTCTGTTTTATCTGTGGGAAAGACTTGAACTTAAGTCTTCATGCCCAGAAGGTATCCTGGCCATGAAGCTATTTGCTATGCTGAAGTGAAGTACTATTCATCTCATGGTCAGCAGCTTGTTAGAGCTTTGTCACTTCATATAAACAACCACCTTATCATAGGGGTAGGGAGCTGAAACCACTTTATGGTTATATGCACCAAGTCACTAAATCACTCTTCCTGTGGACTAATGGATAATTATTTATTTATTTAGTTGTTTACACAAAGTAAAGTAGTTTTAATCAAGAAAGAATCAGAGACCAAATACTGATTCTCTGTTTTCCCTTGTTATCTTTCTACCATTTAGGAAATGAAAAATCAGCTAGTATCAACAATACACTAACAGAGGCATTATTGTTTGAATTAGGCTGACTACTGGGTCTCATCTTCTTTTAGATTTAGTCAAACGTGTTATTTGTTACTAATATTGATGACTGATATAATTTTTATTAAGTGGTCTTGAATTGGGGATTTTGATGTTCAGGGAAAATAAAAGATACAATAAGTGTGAAAAAAAATGTTGAAAGAAAGCCTATCCTCATGGAAGTCAATGGAAAGAACTTCAATGCAAAACCATCTTGTTTTAACACAGCCAAAACTTTGGCCATTGTTTCCCCCTGAATTCTGAATATTTGTGGGATAGTTGACTTGCTCATATATGTCAGTGGGACATATATGCAAACAGACCTGTATGTTTGCTGAGATAACTACTGTCATCTGTCTACTGACAGCTAACAGACTGTCTTCATCCTGTGTCCATTCTGTGAACACCATCCTATGGAAAATTGAAATATCCATGTCAGCTTTGAAGGAAACCAGGATCCTAGTATAACCACAGAAGAAAAAAAAACGATAGAGATACAGCTTCAGTGAACCTCAACAGAAGAAAAAGTAGAAATGGAAAAAGGAGTTAGAAGGAGTGATGTGCACATCAGAACACCCCTTAGGGAAGTGTTCATTACAATGATCCCCAATGCAGAAAGGCAAACAGAGTTGTTATACAGGTAAGAACTATTATAAAGTGAGCATTTGTTTAAGACTGAGTTGAAGACTGGGTGACCTGTCTAGTGGATGAGGGGAAGGCTGTGAATGTGGTTTACCTCAACTTCAGCAAAGCCTTTGACACAGTCTCCCACAGCCTCCTCCTGGAAAAGCTGGCAGCTTGGAGGGATGCACCCTTCACTGAGTTAAAAACTGGTTGGATGACCGCGCCCAGAGGGTGGCGTTGAATGGTGCTGCATCCAGTTGGCATCCGGTAACCAGTGGTGTCCCCCAGAGATCAGTACTGGGCCCAGTCCTGTTCAACATCTTTGTTGAAGACCTGGTTGAGGGGACTGAGTCTACTCTTAGTAAGTTTGCAGATGACACCAAGCTAGGGGTGAGTATCGATCTGCTGGAGGGTAGGAAGGCACTGCAGAGGGACCTGGACAGGCTGGGTCAATGGGCCAAGGCCAATGGTGTGAAGTTCAAGAGGATCAAGTACGGATTCCTACACTTTGGCCACAATAACCCCCTGCAGCGCTACAGGCTGGGGCAGGAGTGGCTGGGGAGCGGCCCGGCAGAGAGGGACCTGGGAGTGCTGGGTGACAACCTGTCAGACATGAGCCAGCAGTGTGCCCAGGTGGCCCGGAAGGCCAATGGCATCCTGGCTTGTGTCAGGAACAGTGTGGCCAGCAGGAGCAGGGCTGTGATTCTTCCCCTGAGCTCAGCACTTGGGAGGCCTCACCTTGAGTCCTGTGTGCAGGGCTGGGCCCCTCACTGCAAGAAAGACCTTGAGGGGCTGTAGCGGGTCGGGAGGGACTGGAGGGAAAGTCCTGTGAGGAGAGGCTGAGGGAGCTGGGGGTGTTTAGCCTGGAGGAGACTCAGGGGGGACCTTCTCACTCTCTACAACTGCCTGAAGGGAGGGTGCAGTCAGGTGGGGGTTGAGCTCTTCTTCCAGTCAACCAATGACACAACCAAGGGCACAGCCTGAAACTGCATCAGGGGAGGTTAAGTTTGGATCTCAGGAAACACTTCCTTATGAAGAGGGTGATCAGACACTGGGATGCATTGCCCAGGGAAGTGGTGGAGTCAGCATCCCTGGAAGTGTTTAAGGAGAGGCTGGGTGAGGGACTCAGTGCCGTGGTCTAGCCAGTGTGGTGGTGTTGGGTCATAGGCTGGACTTGATGATCTCAGAGGTCTCTTCCAGACTCAACAATTTTGTCATTCTGTGATTCTGTGAATGACATGATAAAACATGTCAGCAAAAAATGGCACATACCCAAAATCAGAAATGTAGCCCTAAGAGTGCTGATCTTGTGAATAAAGACTGATTGATGCAGGATTGCAGCCATCATACAGCAGAGCATATACTCCATCATCATCTCACGGAATAGTTTGCAGCTATTTTCATGGTCTTAGATGTATGCATTTCTATACTGCTTTTATTTTAAAGAAATAACATGATATCCCCCTTGTTTGCATTTCATTAAGTAAAGTGTGACATGCTTTATTAGATGAAAAAGATGCAACTGGTACTGTGGTACAGAGTAACCAATTAAAAATTTCCTTTCAGCTACAAATTGTTCAACTCACCGTCTTTTCCTCATTCAGCTGTTTTAGAAACATTAAATAAAGGAATCTCATTTACAGCAGCCAAGATCTTTCACTTACACTTGGTGACGAAGTGCAACAGAAACTGGTGCCACATTTTCGTCTGTGTTCATGTGACAAAGGATATTCTATTTTAGCTGCCACAGACTTCTTTGAATCTTACTATGTTCTCAGTTTTTGTTATAATTTGTGGCAAAATTACGTTTTGGTTTAACTATCCTGATTTACAGCAGCTGGGAAATCAATCCCGCATCTCTTAGCAATAACATGTATTCTAACCAATTTCCATTGTTGTTAATCCAGGAACTTTTTCTAGACTTTTTAATTTAAATACTGATTATTAATTTCTATCCACATCCATGAGTAATAATATGGTCAATGCTATTACTTATTGAAAAGGCTGGAAATCTATCTAACCATCAGAAAGAGGCATGCAAGAGATATTGAATATTATACAGAAGTAGGAGTTTGCTCCAAACTATATGTGATTAAGATAGATCCAGGAGACAAAATCTCTTTGTATAGTTATTGATAATGCTTTTCTGAAAATTGAGTCTAGAAGCAATAACTAAACTAGTTTCTGTCACAAACCAGTCCAGGACCGGTGCGAAGGTTCTGCTCGTATTCTCAGGAACAGAATTAAGACTCAAAACGGAGTCAGGTGCCTAAAAGCTTTATTTGCCTGATAGCCAGTGCACTGCACGCATGCAAAATAGAGAGAAAGAGAAAAAACGAAGGAAAACAAAAGGACAAGCTGGTGGCTATAGCTACCACCATGAAGCTAAGGAGTTCCAGCAGTCTGATCTGGCCGTGGCACAAAGAAGATGGGAGGGCTGAGGTCAAACTGGAGAAGAGTCAGGCTGGGAGAAAAACAAGAAGAGCCAAGTAGAGTAGAGGAAAAACAGCGTGAAGGAGTCCCTTCTTCCACTTTCATCGTGTTATCTCATTATATATTTGTGTTCTTTCTGAGATTTCTTTGCATATTCTATAAGCTGATTTGCTTAACTCCACCTCTCACCAGCGGTGTTATGCATGCCCAATACTATCACTGGGGAATCTCAAGAAGTCAATCCCAGGTCTGGGCGTGTGTGTGGAGGCCAGGTTGAGTTTCTCAGAATCTGCTTTATATTCAGTTTCTCAGAGTTTGTTTCATGCCCAGGTTTGTACAACAACAGGAAACTTTTAGTCTAGCTGTCGCCCTGTTGTAATGCCAGCGGTTTCTTCAGTGGTTTCATTTCAGCAATGTCAAGGCAAAAGACTGTCACAATCTCTTACAGTTTCTCAGGTGAAAATTTCATATTTGCTGAAGGGAAATCTCTCAGGAAAAAAAAAGTTTTCAGGTTCTCTTCTCCTGTGACAATGCTTTCAAGGGACACAACCGGCACTTGAGTTTTGAGAATAGCTTAGAGACCTTAAAAAGTTTTCCTTTAATGTAAAGACAGTGGAGTAATTCTGCTCAAACAGAAGCTTATTAGGAAGATACATAAGAGGTAAATAAAGATATAGATTATATTTTTGGCTTTTCTTAATGCACAAATAGAAGGCTCACTAATAAAAATGTTAAAAACTATTTATAATCCTTTATACAACACAAAATTAAACTATTCAACTTATTGTCAGAGGTGAAATAAGGGCCAAGAGCATAATATACTTTCTTTTTGAATGCGACATTTTTATGATTTTAATTATATTAGGGTAAAAATGTATTAAAGAGATATTAATATATTCTCTTTAGGTTTTGAACATACATTAATCATTAACTGTGTGAGACTGCAAAATCTTTTCGTAACTTCTCTGGTAGGTATATTGTGCGTAATAGTCTAATAGGCGTTTATGCCTTCCTCTTAAACCCCAGGTTTTGGCTACTGACAGATAAATACGCATCATTTGTTACAATGAATGAAGTTCTTCCCAGCTGCAGGTTATGCTTAGCTCACATGGACTTCAGAATAAAAGGGATGAGGCCAAATTGCCCTCAGATATCCTGACCAAGGCCTCTAGACTTCTGTAATTTCAGTCCAATGGACTTGACTTTTTTGTAGATTAATTGAAAAAATAAAATAAATAAATGCACTTAAGTGTTGGGAAGACCCAGAAACAGTTTCCTGACACTACAAGACTTAAAAGGCAGGATTTCTGGTGGCAGAAATGAAGGACAAGCATTTCTGCATTTTTCAACCTTATGTATTTACCTATTACATAACAAATGATCCAATAGGAGGTCCCACAAAGGAGGATGCAGCCGCAGCTTAAAATACGAAGCCTGAAATGAACAACCAGAATTTGATCTGTGTGAGGAACAGAATGGGTAACTGGGGGGGGTTTGTTTTGTTTTTGTTTCTTTTTTTTTTATCCTGTGATCCTCTGTTGTATGGTTTAAAGCCATATGGATTATTAATTTGGATGATATTGCAGGCACAAAGAGTCATAAATATCATCTTCCTCAGCTGTAGTCTCTTTCATTGTCTTGTAATAATCAAGTACAAGTAACTTTATCCCCATGATGGCAATGTTACTCTGACATCAAGATAAACAAAAACAGATACATGCATTTATGTAGAAAACAGTCTACTCCCTTATTCCTTTGAAAAGCTCTAGCCAGCATAATTACTTACCAAAGTCCTGCAGAAACAGAAATGGAGAATAAGCAAAATGCAATTGAATTCAGGGGCAATATTGATAAATACAAACATAACCAAGAGGAGGTACTAGTGATGCCTTCCATCAACTTACACCCCAAAACTCAGAATTTTTAAAATTATTTGGAAGTAGCAGCTTCCTGAGGTTTCCAGCACTGCTGATGGAGTTGATGAATGGATCATTTGGTGGATAAGGAATTGGCTGGGTGGTCACAGTCAAAAATTTGTGGTGACTGTTTTGAAGTCCAACTGGAGGTCAGTGAGAAGTGGCATTCCTCAGGGGTCAATATTGGGAATGGTGTTGTTTAACATCTTTGTTAGCAGTAATGACATGGGGATCAAGTGCACCCTCAGCAAGTTTGCCCATGACAACAAGCTGTGTGCTGTGGTCAACACATGGGAAGGAAGCAATGTTATTCAGAGGTACTTAGACAGGATTGAGAGGTGGGCCCATGCAAACCTCATGAAATTCAACAAGACCAAGTACAAGCTCCTGCAAATGGGTCAGGGCAATCCCAAGAATAAAGACAGGCTGGGCTATGAGTGTATTGAGAGCAGCCCTGCACACAACTTCAGGATTTTGGTGGATGAAAAACTGAATATGAGACAATAATGCATGCTTGCAACCGAGAAAGCCAATCACATCCTGGGTTGCAACAAGAGAGGCATGGCCAGCAGGTTGAGGTAGGTGATTCTGCCCCTCTGCTCTGCTCTTCTGAGATCCCACCTGCAGTGCTGTGTCCAGCTCTGGGGCCCCCAGCACAGAAGGGACATGGACCTGCTGAAACAAATCCAGAGGAAGGCCATGAAGATGATGATGGGGCTGGCTGCATCTGCCCTGTGAGAACAGGCTGAGAGTGTTGGGGCTGTTCAGCCTGGAGAGAAGGCTCCAGGAAGACCTTGTAGCAGCCTTGCAGTACTTAATAGGGGCCTACAGGAAAGACGAGGAGGGGCTCTTCCTCAAGGCACCTACTGATAAAATGAGGGATAGTGGATTCAAACTGAAGGACAGTAGATTTAGATTACATGTTACGAAGAAATTATTTTCTGTGAGGGTGGTGAGACACTGGAACAGGTTGCCCAGAGAGGTTGTGGATGCCTCATTCCTGAAAGTGTTCAAGGCCAGGTTGGATGGGGCTTTGAGCACCCTGGTCTAGTGCGAGGTGTCCCTGTTCATGGCAGCAGGGGGTAGAACTAGATGATCTTTAAGGTCCCTTCAAGGCCAAACCATTCTATGATTCTGTGCACAAAGTAGCTGAACTGCTCTGGTGAGAACAGGCTAAGAAGCACTCTTCTCCTTAACATTTGCTGTTGGAAGAATTAAGAGGCTGTATCCTAAAGGTGTCAACATTTGTGGATTTGTTTTTTTGGGATCTGAACTCCGCTCATTACATAGGGAACCTGTGTGGTTAACTTAATCTGAATGCTGCTAGTTAGTAGGGTGCTTAAAGTTAGTGAACAGCAACAATGAGTCAGCCCTTATAAACTGACATCAAGTACGGGATGATGCTAAACGGGATGTTTCTGCCTTACACCACATCCTTGACTATATACTCCAGCTGCCTCTGGCACTGGCACTTGTGCATGGTAGAATGTTTTTACAGGGAATACAAAGAAGAAGAAGGAGGTTGCAGCTGAGTGATTACTCAAAAGCACATTAAATTCCAACAAGAAAACAAGAAAACCTTCCCCTTGAACAAGGTCACAAGTTCCTGGGAAGACATGGTGGTTTAGTACTGTGACAACTAATGCCCTAGGTAAAGGAGATTAATAGATCAGGAAAGACAATATCCTCATGACCTTTGTCAAGGTCACTCTAAAAGCACAGTCTGTCTAGGCCTCTATGGCTAGATGTAACTTATCTCTCTGTAGATAAAACAAAATAAATTGTTTTTCATATAATAGGAAAAAGTCTGCAAAGACAAGACTTTCTTAAAATTTAATGTCTACACATCAGCTGTGCCTTTTCCAAATTTTTTTTTTTAAATAATAGTATTATATTAATTTTAATGTAAGGAAATAGTAATTAAATCATAATAATATCTTTTTAAAAAGCCACAACACATGCTTTGATTAATATACTACTGAAGTGCAGTCACTACTGCTGAGCTCCAATTGGTGTGCATCAGATAGGAGAGTTTATGTCCTTTATAAGCAACAATGTTGAAGCTCTAGTGGTTGTCTTTAATGATTAAGGAGACAACGATGCTATGTAAATTACTTTTAATCTCTAGTGTGGTATTGAAATTCTGATAGTGTAAGGGCAGAGGGACTCATCAGTTGCTACACGTGTAACTCGTAAAATTCAGGTACCGTAACTTTATTTTGGACAATATTGGTACACTCATTTAGACTGGCCTGATATTTAAAGCTGAGGCCTGCAGAACTTTAGCTAAATAAATGAGATGTCTTTTCATAATTTGCTGTTACTCGAGAATAATTTATCTTTTACTTTGTCTCCTCTGAAATGAAATAATATTTGTATATAAAAATACAAAAATGGTCCTTGCAATAAAAACCTTTGGAGCATAAATCTCCTTAAGCTAAAATTTATTTGAAAGTGTTTTAATGCTCACTGCATAAAATTTCTTCTCATCTAGAATCTAGTCCATATTCTTTGTGGGCGAGGGGGCACAGAGAACAAAATAAAAAAATCTTGTATGTGTCCAGTAAAATGCATCCATAAATAAAGCAACTAACAAAAGAAATAATTCTTGAAAAGCTTGGAATACATTGGCAGTCCTTGTTTAAACAATCATGCACTATTGTTTAACACGTAGTAAAACTGCTTAAGATCTAGAATACTATTGGAGTCTAGTATGTATTGTCAGCAAATGTTTTAAGCCAGTTGTGTATTTTGCTGTAAGATGAATGTGAATGTTAAGTAAATATATTGAATAATCTTAACTAGCTGCAAGAAAAAAAATTATTAAACCAAGAAGATGCTCAGTGCTAGTCAGCAATTTTAGAATTTTATAGTGGAGGTTATTAAGATGATTTATTTTGCAAACTTCAGTTGAGAAAAAATTCCTTGTGAGCCAGTATTTTTAATTAAATTACAAATATCAGATTGTAGTTTTTAAGAAACCCTGTAGCCGTATTCTGGATTCTTGAGACTGCATTGCACCACATAGGTGATTCTTAATCAGCTACAAAATCTTTCTTCACAGAGACCAGCTCCTAATGCACCAGCTCTCTCTAATGCTCTCCCTTGTCTTTGACATAGGAGATATGCTGATAAAAACCTCAGCATAGCTGGAATATTGCTTTGTTCTCAACAGCATGATTAGGCTTGACTAAGTAGATTTTCACAGAGTTTCTCTGGGATCAAAACCATGCTTAAAAACTTAGGTATCAAGAAAATGCCCAAACAGTAAAGAGACTATCTTCCAACACAGAAAATCTAGCTGGAAGTCAAATTTTTTGGAATGTCAAAATTCTGAGAAGTTTCCGTAAATTTACAAAAACTTACGTTTGAACGAATATGCTTGAATGTCTTTTTCCTTCAGAAGGGTACAGTATTGAGGTGAACATCTTTCAAAATCAATCTTAAACTACCAGACTTGCATAAAAGCTGCCCTGTGATTTTGATAGCAAACGACACTAGTAACAATTTCACTTTGGTGATGCTGCTTGAATATACGTAGCATTTATTCATTTTGGAGTAAATATTTACCTACTCTTCTATTACTTCCAAGACTGTGAGGTGAAATGACTTATCCGCCTTTGTGGGTTATTCCTGAGTTATGCTATAATTTTAGTTACTAGTATAAACTCTTGGCAGAGAAATGCAGAAGTAGCAAATAAATATTTGTGTATCTAAATAATTTGTTTTCAGCCTTACTGAAAATTATGGACTTGAGCGTTGTGGTAAAGCAGATGAATGGAATGAGAACAGGACAGTGGGACTTGGTGTCAGCTCACCATTGTCTAGGATGATAGTGGCAACTGGGAAACTCAGACAATGCAAAACATGGTTCATAACCTGGGAAACGTATTAGACAGGCACTCCAGCATTCTGAGATGGTGGTTATCCTTGCATCTTCCAGGTTATTCCTCTGGGCTATCAGGTCTGGCTTATTGATCTAGTTCTAACAGCACTGAAGAGGGAACAGAAATCTGACTGGGTTTAGCGCAGAGTCACCAGAAGCTGAATTAGCAGTGTCTGAACGCAGCTGCACCACTCCTAAGATCTATTAAAGTGATAATCTGATTCTTGCAGACCTACTGGAATGTCTCAATGCTGCACAGCTCCTGGTGGGCCACAGCTATCCAGTTCTGAGCTGGCTGGGCAAGACTGCATGGAGAGCTAGCCAGCCCACCTCCATGCCCCAAAAGGAGAAAAATGCTGAGGTGCTGCAAAGGTGATCCCAAAGTTGGAAATTTAGGCTTTGTTACTGTGCTATTGCACTGAATTTGTAGTGTCTTGATTCTAGTGGACTAATTGTAGAATTAAGGAGAGTTATTTTTTTTCCCCTCTTCATAAATATGAGCCCTCTTCATAAATATGTGCAGGGCTTCACAAACTGGCCGTAGCTAGAGAGAGCACACAGTAAACAGTTCTGTTACTGGTACTGAATATCACCTAGGTTTCTGGTTTGCTCATCTGGTCCTCCAAGTCCACAAAGTCAGGACTAAACAGATAACCAAATTTGGACTCATTTTGATCCAGAGGGGTTTGACTGAGAGCTATGCAGCTACAACACTAGTAATGGTCTTAAACTTTTTTTTATCCTTCTTATAGCTTTCGGACTTAAGCTTAAACTTGTTAACAGTGAAACATCTTGTGCTTTATGAAAGGTGGGAGCGTGTATTCTGGAGTGAATATCATAGTGAAATGTGTATGCTTGTGTGAAAGGGATGTGTTTCAATGATTCAGTCACTTCCTCCATAAAATACTGGTTTGCTTTTCCATATTTTAAAGTTATAGCTGTTCTTCAGAAGGTTTTGAACAGTGTGGAGTAGTGTTTTTTCTGGATGTATTTCCAAGATACTTAATGAGAAAATTATAGAAGGCTGTAGTTGGTAGGTTGCCTCCTGGCACATCTTTCCTTCCACCTGTTTGAAAATTCTCTCATAGAAAACTGCACATTCTAGATCAGTTTCAGTGAACGGAAATTGTTAATTTCTGTAGCTTCCTAGTAAAGCCCATTCATTTTGAAGCCATTACTGGAATATTTCTTGAATAACACAAATGCTGTATCTTATCCTGGTGAATAATAATAATA
>NW_009722179.1:456-13594 GCF_000703405.1 Apaloderma vittatum | reverse complement strand
CTGTAGTTTCCTGGGTTGTCTTTGGTTCCTTCTTCAAAGATGGGGTTATGTTCCCCCTTTTCCAATCTGTGGGAACCTCACCAGACTGCCAGGACCTCTCAAATACGTGCCCGGGGGTATAGCATCTTCGCCCGCCAGTTCTTTCAGGACCCATGGATGTATCTCACCAGGTCCCATGGACTCGTGCACCTTCAGGTTCTCTAGGTGCTCCTGGACCTGTTCTGCTCCTAGCCTGGGTGGCCCTTCACTCTCCCAGACCCAGCCAACACCCGCTGTGATTTGGGTGGTGTGGTTTGAGTTGTTGCCAGTGAAGACTGAGGCAAAAAAGTTGTTGAATATTCCAGCCTTCTCCATGTCCTTAGTAACCAGATCACCGGTATCCTTCTGGAGAGGCCTCACATTCTCTCGTTTTTCTTTTTTCTCTGTAAAATCCTTTTCGGTTATTTCTCTTACCACTGGCCAGATTTGACTCTGTCAGGGCCTTAGCTTTTCTAACCTGGTCTCAGAGCAACTTTCTTGTAATCATCCCAGGTTACCAGTCCCTGCTTCCACGCTTTGTGTGTTCCCCTTTTGTATTTGACTTTCGCCAGGAGTTCTTTGTTTATCCATATAGGTCTCCTGGTGTTTGTGCCTGATTTCTTTTTGTTGTTTTCATAAGTGGAGGATATCAGAAAACCAGTAAAAACTCTGCATTAGAAAATGAACCAGAACAAGAGTAGAAATGTATTATAACACTCATCTAGCAGAAACTAGTTAAACTTTTTGGGAATCTCTCTCTTTGAAAAACAGATTCAAAATGCTCCAGTGGTGAGTCTTGTCAGGAAACCCGGATGTGCCAGGAAATCTTTGTTTACTTACAGGCTTCTTAAGCCACTTCTGTCAAGTGTCAGCCCGTGGTATGGAGAAACACTGACTCCTTTCCCCAAAGTCTTCTTGAGTGTGGAAACAGTAGTGGCTTACAGGAGATGAAGAAAAGCCAGTATTTTTGAAGTAGCTACCCTGTCAAAACACACTTCCTGAAAACAAGGCTCTCTCCTAGAGGTGGAGGCCCTCAGGGAAGTGTGGCTGCAGCAGCAGCGGGGTGCTGGAGCTGCCTGGGCACAAGCCAGGGGGAATGCTCTCTCCCAGGCACCACCAGCTTCTTCTGAAGTGTTTTGGGGTGTAGGCCAGCAGCAGAAGGCTCTGATAGCCCAGGCTCACATATTTGATAAACGACTTTTCACAGTACCAGTGAAGTCATGATACATGCTCAATTTTGTCTGTGAGCAAAAGGCAGTCAAGGCAGTATATGCTAAGGCTGAATCAGAGAGCATTGATAAAGCTAGTTTTGGATAAATTGTAATGCCAACATGTCCAAATTAAACTTAAGGTTCTGTTTCTCTTTCAAAAATCTTTCCACCCGCACTTTCTAAACTTCAATGCAATTAAATTTTAGTGGTGAACTTGGCATTGATACATTAACAGTTGGACTCTGTGATGTTAAAGGTCTTTTCCAACCTAAATGATTACACGATTCAAATGATTACACGACTCAGCTGCAAGCTGAATTTATAACTCTCTTTTTCTTGTGCAGTATCATTTACTTGTGGTTTCCTCCTTGGAAATTCTCAATATAAATCACTAGCATCTGCATTTTTTCAGCAAATATACTACAGCTCTGGTAGTTATTAGGTTTCCTTCTTAGGCTTTCAGTCATCTTACTGGTACCTATCTTTTGGGTTAATGTATCCAAAGCACAATGAATAACTACAGCTTGACTAAAACTGTAAAAAAAGGAGACACATTCTGACAGACTATCCATTTCTCAAAGATGTGTTTAACTTGGAAATCAAAAAGAAATACTTTGCAATAATATGAACAATCAAAATTTATTATTAATATAGCTTAAGATGAACAAACAAATTAGAGATGGCATTTCTGGAAGATTTTTATCTATATTTTCAAAAGTAATGAAGTAAGAAAAAAGTTCCGAGATAAGAAGTATGACAGACATGTTAAATCATCAGAAAAGGTAAAACTAGGTAGAAAAAAGCTAACAAACTCCTGAAACAACAGGTGGAGAGTATTCCTAAATCAATGGAAGATGTACTGGCAACAATTATTTTATAGATTAAAAGCCTTGAGACTGATTTCCTAAAGCATTAATATTTAATAACTTTGCATTTGCACTGTGTTAGACCGCTACTTAAAAAATGAAATTGGCTTATAAGTTTTTATAAGAACTGCTGGGAACATTTTCAGCACTGTGCCCAGGAATTAACATTAATGGGATTTATACAATAAAGTCCCTGAGCAGCACTCTAAATATTAGTCTGCTTAGTTACTAATTCAGTGTGGTTGCATAAGTGTAAGTGAAAGGAGGATTCTGATCTACTTGTTTTATATTATGAACTAAATATATGTAATAGTTTATACTCCTCAATATAAAATACCACAGTTGAATTAAAGCAGTGATATCAGAAAATTTTCTTCTGCTTTGAAGATTTATGTTGGAAAACAGATTTATTTGTACAACAATTGAAAATGGTTAAATTCAGCAGAATAATATGATATTTATTAGTACAAAAAAAAAAAAAAGACTTCTGGAACACTGTAGCTCTTAACTGCTATCTAAAAAAGAACTGGAGGCACAAAGCTCAGATCTTGGACCAAATTTTCTCCTGTCTTCCGGACAGTCAGATCAAAATACTTTTTCTATGTCCCATCTTCACTACTATTTCTAAAAGATAAAATATCATGAACTTGATTGATGAGGACATAAAAATGGATGAATATTCTATTCATTTGGTACTAGCCTATTAATATTTTAATTATAATGCGTATTTTGTTTATTTATGTTTTGATACTGTATTGATATACAGTTTCATTTAGAGGAGGAACCTTATTTACCAACAAAGAAAGAGCGTTAAAAATAACCTCCAGTAAAACTCAAACTTAAAGGAGAACCTACTGCTGTGCCTTTTCTAAAACAGAATTCACAAATCTCAGGATTGGCTTCCATACATTCTTATCTCTTTTTTCCCCGTATGTTTTCACTTCAAGAAAAAAGCAAAATAGAAAAAAAATATAAATAAAAGTTAAATCACATCGCAGAAATGCACTTCCTAAGACACAAAGTACGGATATTTACCTCTGTAGGCAGCTGCTTCTTACAAACCCTATCTGAAATTTATTGTCTTCTACTGTAGAAGTGTTAAGGCTGCAAACATCCATAAAACTTGTTCTAGAAGAGCAGCTTTCATGGTTAGAAAAGTTATACCTTCCTTCCTAAACTGAGATTCAGACAGTTTATACCCATTTGGTCTTACGTGAACAAATCTCCTCAGCTTTTCTCAAGCTCTAATATTTACCATTCCTGCAACAGTTCTAGGCAGCAGTTACATCCCCTCTCAGATCTTCATTTTTCTAGGTTAAAGGCAGTGAATTCTTTTGGCTTTTATCCCACTTTCCTTTCATCCTCATAATACGTTACACCTCTTCCAGTTCATATCAGATGTCCTGAACTGACAATCAGAACAGGGTATGTTATGATGTAAGCACCTGCATAGACTACCATGAAATGAAAGATTATCCAGAAGTGTCAACAACCTCTGATATTTCCATATTTATTTACTATTCGGCACTGTAAATGCCCTTTACTGTATAAGGTCATATAGGTCATAAATTCAGTACATCTAGACATGTGCCATCAGCTGTGGGAGCTAAGTGCCTGCCCATCCAGTCTCAGCAGAGCAGTTAAACTCGAAAAGGTTAAGCAAAGTGTCTTCACTGCTCTGGGCTAAGAGCACCCGCAGGGCACTGATCGTAGCTCAGGTGATGTGCTGCAATTCACATGACAAAAAGTAAACCTGAAGGTCTTCAAATTTTACCATGTTTTATACCTGCTACTAACTTCCACTGAATTTTTAAGCCACACAGACAATAAGGTCTGAGGAAATGGACAGCAACCACGAGCAAGCTTTACTACAAGCTGCTCAATGAAAGGCACTAGGACCTCAGTGAGTCTGGAATGGAATGGAATGGAATGGAATGGACTAGAATAGAATCGAATAGAATCGAATCGAATCGAATCGAATCGAATCGAATAGAATAGAATAGAATAGGAATAGAATAGGTGTTTCCAAATGTCATGTTTTGAACAATTCCATTAACATAACAAAATAACTACTCATAATAACAGCCCTGAAGCCTTAGTAGTAAAGGCAGGAAAGACAGGTCTTGGCAATACCCTTCTGGAGAGCTTTTTTGTCACCTAGTCTTTTAAACATCATTTGAATTTCATATATGCAAGATCCTGGCCACGATCTTAGCTATGACATTAATTTTCAGTCTTGATTTTTTTCTATATTTTGTTCACTCTCTTTTTATTTTTACCTTGCCCTTTGTCTGGAACAGACTATCTTTACAACACACTACATGCCCATAAATAATTACCCATGTAGCAGCTTCTTACTTGTACTTGGATTAGGAGGCTGAGAAAGAGGGTGCTGAATGTGTTGTACATATTAAATAAATTTGCTATCCCTGAAACACTGCTGAAAATCAAATATAGTATAAATTAGAAAATATGAACCATAATTAGCTGTATAATTCAACTTAAATCTTTATTTGTGTAAGAAAAAATCAGTAGATCAAAAAACGTAGAACATGTATATTTGCATACTCTTTGTTACCTGATATATCAGGAAAAATTCACTAGTAGCTTGTGTGGAAAAAATTCTTGTTCACTCAGTAACAGAACTACATTTTCATCTATTACGACCAACACACCTCAGCAGAAGAGTTTGCTATTTTAGTGTTAAGAGATGAAGGGCACATTTCCCTTGGAATTGTGCTTGTTTGGGTGGCTGTTACTGAAACATCGTCATTTCCCACTCAAGACATTTTTAAACTAGTTTGGCTATGCTTTAGCTCTATTTAATGAGATATATGTATTCATCATTTCTTTTTTTGTGTGTATATTTCACACACAATGCATGGAAATAACAAAGGCCAGTGCATAATATATACATAAACTTAACACATGACATAGCTTTAACTAGTTTTAAAGGAAGCCTTACATAAGCCTCATAAGAGCAGTACTATGACATGCCTGTGATCTACCTGGTAGCATCCTTGGAAAAGCAAAAGTTCTCTGTGGTAATTATTTCCAATGGGAAACTAATAATTCAGAGGCCATAAAATGGTGATTTCAGATTTGGGAATTACAGAAATATGCTCCTTGGGACAAATACTCAGCCATCAACTCCCTATGTGACCTTGGGCAAACCAAAGACTCGATGCTTCAGTTCCCCATCAGTAAAGTTGGTACAAAAATATATACAAATATCTGAGGGGTGAGTGTCAAGGTGAAGGAGACAATCTCTTCTCAGTGGTGCTCAGTAATAGAACAAGGAATAATGGGTTTAAGTTAGAACATAGGAAGTTCCACCTCAACATGATGAAAAATTTCTTTACTGAGGGTGACAGAGCACTGGTGCAGGCTGCCCAGAGAGGTTGTGGAGTCTCCTTCTCTGGAGACTCTCAAAACCCACCTGGACGCATTCCTGTGTGGCTGCCCTAGGGGATCCTGCTCTGGCAGGGGGGTTGGACTGGATGATTTTGAGAGGTCCCTTCCAACTCTGAATATTCTGTGATTCTATGATTCTATGATATTAATATTTCCCTTCTAAGTGTATTTTAAGAGCAGTAATGGAAGCTGTACATGTACACAAAACAGAAATTACACCTGCAATAAGACACTCTTTTCTACTACTTATTAAGAGGTCGAAATAAGCTTACATCTGTGGCTTATTTATCTCTTACTATTGGATCATGTCCACTAAGTAGGTACTTTGAGATTCCTCTCACCTGCTATTCAAGTGTTTGGGATAAAGGAAGAGAGATCTCTATTTCTGTGAAGTTTGAGACATAAAAAAATAGGTATTTCTCCTACTATTACTTCAAATGCAGGAACTGTGGCTGTGAAAGAAAGCAGCCATTTGTGTTCAGCCACAGGGCAGATATGAATTGCACCAAACTTGACAGTTTGCACAGAATTCTTTCTGATGAAAGAATTCTGCCTCCCTTCTTTCTACGAGGGGAGACAGAATTAGAAAAAAATACTTAAAAATTATGTGCTGTAAAATCATTATGGCAATGTAGCTGGAGTCTAGTTTTTTACCTAACTTGCCTGAACACCTGAGCTTATGTAGCATAATTTAATAACAAGTTGATTTGTGCTCTCTCCTAGATATGGACAGACTCATGGGCATATAAATAAACTGAAGAAGGGCAATGTGTTTCCATCTTTTTATTACACACTTCTTTTTAGTAAGAGTGATACAAGGATCCAACAAATAAAAAATACAAAAATGCTGTACTAATCCACCAGTTCATCTAATCCTTCCCTCTTGACAGAAGACAGATATTTGCAAACACTAATTTTAACCCTAATCTTATTCTGCTTTAGTGAGCAGAATGCTATCCACTGATTGATTATAGACAAAGTTATATCAACATATTGATAGCATACATGTAGTATATTTTTACTCATGCCATACTCCATAGGTAGGATTGCTTTCATTAAGGGAGATGAATGTATCTTTACATTAATTAATGCAGAATGAATCACTTGAATTTTCCTCCACATGTTTTTCTTTCATAGGAGATTACTCCTTCATTTTCATTCTATAAATTTTTCCTCTTTTTGCCCTTCTCCATCTCCAGCAAATACAGTCACAAGAAACGTGTTCAAATATGCAATTCCACATACATTGTGGTACAGAGATAATGGAATATGTTAAGAATCCCTAGAGGAAAATTACAAGGATCCAAACTTACAGGACAAAAAAGTAACCCAGTATCCTTAACGTAGGCATGACTCCACCTTGCTGAATGTCTACAGATTATTGTGAAGTACATGCAAGTATTCACATTTTTCGCAGAAAATCCCTACCCTAAGCACCCTGTCCCAGGAATGATGAATATAAGCCAACACGTGTTAAGACTGATAGCAGCATATTGTACTGCAGACTAGTAGAGTCATAGCACTGCCAAGTCTCTACTGATCATGTGGGGAATATAAATACAGAAGAGCACAGAATATACTTGCACAATATACATACAACTCGCACCTAATACCTTGCGAAGCGAAGCAGAACAACTGTGAGTGCAAAAGAGTTGTGAAGAGACACAAATAAACCTCTTCTACATGTAGTGAGTGGCTAGCAGAAACAATATTTTAGCCAAGCGTGTAAAAATGGAGAGAGTAGAGGATCTCAAAGCGTTAACAACATATCCTTTTGTTCAAGAAGATAAAGGACAGCTTTCACCTTTGTCTAAAATTTATTATTTTACTCAGCCAAGTATTTCTTACTGAAACTAAGCATTAGATAGACAGCTGAGGAGGAACCTCTCTTAAAACACACCTTATAACAGCACATATTTATGTCAATTAATATTTTAGTTATTTATACTAGAATAACTTGGACAGAATAATAATAGAATGACAACTGTCTAGTGCTGTCTTAGAATTTCAGACAGAATGTAGACATCGATTGAAAAAATGTGCTGATTTTGGCTGGGGTAGAGTTAATTTTCTTCACAGTATCTGGTTTTGGGCTGTGTTTTGGATTTGTGCTGAAAACAGTGTTGATACCACAGGGATGTTTTAGTTATTGGTGAGCAGAGCTTATATAGAGTCAAAGTCTTTTCTGGTCCTCACCCCCCACCACCAGCAAGGTAACTGGGGGTGCACAAAACATAGGGAAGGGACACAGCCAGGACATCTGACCCCAACTGACCAAAGGGTAAATCCAGACCATATGACGTCCTGCTTCGCACATAAAATTAGAGGGGAGGTTAAGAGTGGGGGCACTGCTCAGGGACTGGCTGGGGATCGGTTCGTTGGTGGTGAGCAATTGCTTTCATTTTTACCACTTGCCTTTCTTGGGGTTTATTTCTCTCTCTGCTATTTACCTTTTAATTACAATTTATTATCACCACTATTATTGTTATTATTTTACTTCAATTATTAAACTGTTCTTACCTCAACCCATTGAGTTTTCTCACTTTAACACAATTCTCTTGTCCTGTCCCACTGGGAGAGGGACCGAGCGAGTGGCTGTGTTGCCAGCTGAGGTTAAATAACAACAAACAGCTTTTCATTTCTGGATACAATCCAACAGAACACGTGCTCATGTGATATCGAACTCACCCAAGGACTTCAGAGCTACTCCAGCTGAGCACACCTGGCAGCAGTCCTTGAATTTGGCTTCCCACAGAGCTGAATCTCTGAATGCCAAGGCTGAAACGTTTACTTCTTAAAAATAGCAACCTCTGTCTCCCGGCGCAATGTCTAGTTTTTCATGAAGCCACCTAATAACTGAGTCTAGGCAGAAACGAGTACTGCTCCCACGAGCCATTCTACATCTCCTCACTTTAATGCCATAGTGTATCAATCACAAACACAAAAATTAGACATTTTATGGGCCTTAAGTATACATGATTTCTCATAAACGATGTGAGGCTTTGTGCTATACCTAGATTCTATATCTCATTTCAACGGCAGGAACCACAGCTGTTTTAACAATATTTGTAATTAGACAATCTCATGAAATGCTACTCTTCCTCTGCTTGAAATAAATGCCATAAAGCATTAATTTGATGTTTTGATACCAGCAGTCCAGATATGTGATAGATATTAAAAGTGCAGCCAAGATATCAAGTACTTAGCAGGATAGACATTAGGTGCCAGGACAACACAGTGCCAAAGATACTGGCAAGCTACATTTTGAAATATTGGCCCGATCTGTGGAAGGCAACAGCAGCAATCCAAAATGCATTGGTAATACATTCTTTCAAACAAATACTTCATCCAACACTGAAACTGCAAGCATTAAACATTGGGTGTTAGTCTGTTCTGCAAATGAGGAACACAGCAAGCAAATCACAAGGAAACAAATTGCTTTAACAGCAGGTTTAACTAAATTCAGAGCTACATGTGATGGCATATTGATATGCTTGGCAATAACCTGAGCCTTGGTTTCATCAAGCAAACAAACAGAAAAATTACCAAAAGCATTTAAAGTTATGTCACTATGAAGCCAAACTAAACAGTGTATCAATAACTGAAATGACAGATATATCTGAAAGCAGAATACTGTAGATCACCTTTTAAAAAATTAATTCAGAAGTGAATGCACGTTAATGCTCAAGGTAAGTTGTCTTCCTTTCCTCTGAATCTAAAGCTTCAGAGGCTACTCTTCAAAGTAAATATATGGTGTATTCCTCTTGAGCATTATCTTTCTTGGCATCCCTAATGAAGGTGACAACACACATGCCAAGTAAGATAGTCAATTAACCACCAGCAGCGTTGCTCAGAATATTTATGTTAGAGAGCTACTAAAAAAAAAAAAGAGTACCAAGTAAAAAATGCTGATGTTCATGCCAGCATGCAATTTCATGCTATTTTATTACACTATGGAGAACTTCTGCAACAAATCTGGAATGGGAAAAACATTATTGTCAATAGGACAGCAAGTATACTATATTCCCTGACATTCCCTATCACAGTGGATTACTAAAAGTATTTCTGAATTAGCATTGCTCTTCACACCATGGTCATAGCTTTTAAAAAGGTTTCTTGTCCCAAAAAGTTTACATTCCTAGGATAATAAGTCAGCATAAAAAGAAAGAAAGGAACTGTGAAGGTAAAGCTGATATCATACTAAAGTCAGAGAAAAGAAGTGACTTACATATCACAAGTGAACAATAAATACGTAAATGTTAATAAGCAAGGAATTTATTACAGCATCACAAAGGAATGGGCATCATAGGAGAGAAGAGTGAGTCAACTGGCATCAGATTTGGTGCTTTTGACAGTAAGGAGTGGAAAAATAAAAAGAAAGGCAGTGGGTATACAGGAACAAGAGAGAAGTAAGAAAAAATATGAAGGTCTGTGTGGGAGAACACGGAAGTTCACATGAAGCAGAGTTCAGAGAGGTAGCTGTAGGAAGCTGGAACTCACAAAGTCTAAGAGAGATCAGACAGCAAGATCTAATATCTCAACACAATAATATGTTGACATAAGACTAATACTGCTTGACTGCACATGTTTACGTATGGTAAAATCTAATTGGCACTACCTTGTGCTACGTAGATTTAAAAGAGTCTACAACACTGCCAGTGAGCTTATCTCAATTGCATTCTAGCATATTGGCTGGCTCAGATATCCTGCCCTGCAGACTCAGGAGCACTGCATTCCATAAGAGCTGTCAAAAGGCTTGGTTTTGTGGAAGATAAGATGATAACTTGATTTTTAAAATGATGCTCAACTTTGTTTAAGGAAATGATTGTTTCCTTTTCTGCTGCATTTTTTCTTACTACATGGCATCTAGGATAGGCAGGCTCCTGAGGGTAAATAAATCAGTGAATAAATACGCTGTGTCACAACCCCAGATTTTGACACTACACCTAGGTCCACTGAAGCCACAGTATACAGAAGAGAGCCTGCATGTGACAGCTGATTCAGAACCCCTGGATGCAAAGGCAGGGTGCTGTGGCCAGGATTCTTCCATGACCCAGTTTCTTTCAGGAAAACAGATTATTTCCACTCGGGTGCACAGAAGGTAGGATTCAGAGAAATGCCAGCAGCCTTTCGGTAGAGAAGGCAGATGTTGCTCAGATTAAAAGGCTCATACAGAACAGGCAGACATACAAAGATAGTCTTCATGAAGAAACAACTTTCAGAACTCTGAGCATATGCTAAAATATGAGATGTGCTCTTTTTTTATTCACTCTTTGAGGGAATTGGTTTCTACTACATCCTCTCTGGTACAGTGAACTCCCTATCTTTAAGAAAATTGGGAACCACAAGACCATATCCAGGTCAAGCTCTAGCACATTCATATCTGTGTACATTGCTTAGTACTTTTAAAATTAAATCATTATTTTCAGGAGAATATGCATTTTCTGTAAATTAAATCAACTAGAATTTTGTGCAACAGACACCTCCTTTTTTGGTTTTCAATCTTCTTGTTCAAGCCAAAATTGACCAATTTTTGCAATATCTCATTGTTGTGGTTTGGCCCTGGCAAGCAGCCAGGTACCCACACAGCCACTCTCTCACTCCCCCTTCTCTGCTAGACGGGGGAGAAAATATTTCAAAGGGCTCAAGGTTTGAGATAAGGACAGGGAGATCACTTTCATTTACTGTCCCAGGCAAAACAGACTCGATTTTGGGGAAATTAATTACATTTATTAAGAGAACAAACCAGAGAGGAGTAGTTAGAAATAAGAAAAAGCAAACACCTTAAAAGCAGAGCAGCTTCCCCCCATCCCTCCCTTCTTCCCGGGCTCAACATCAGTCCTGGTTTCTCCACCTCCTCCCCTCGAGTGGCGCAGGGGCACAGGGAATAGGGGTTACGGTTAGTTCATCCAACGTTGGTTCCACCACTTCTTCACTCCGGAAGAAGACTCTTCGCTCTTCCCCAGGGTCATTGTGGGGTCCCTCTCACAGGAGACAAGCTTCATGCTCTCTTCTCCAGCGTGAGTCGTCCCACCAAGGGCAGTTCATCATAAACTGCCCACATGAGACACTCCACGAGGGGCAGCCCAACTCCTGAGTCTGAGGCGCAGTCCTTCAGGGAAACTGCTCCAGTGTGCGTCTCCCATATGTACAGAGCTCAAGTACCTAAGCATATGGGTGTAGGGTCACGAGAGAATATGTGATGTATTTTAACTTCCTAGATAGTACCACGGGCTACAGCCCCCATCAGGCATCCACCCACACGGCGTGGGGTCCTCTGCCCCACGGTGGACATCTACACCCGCCCATGGGCTGCAGGGGGACAACTCGCTTCATCACGGTCTTCACCACGACCCGGAAGACTCTCTGCTCTGGCACCTGGAGCTCATCCTCCCCCTCCTCTTTCTCCACTCACCTTGGCATCTTCATGTATTCTCACTCCTCCACCTCTGCGCCAGTTGTTGTGGTGCAGTTCTTTTCCCCAGTTCTTAAATACGTTTTCACAGAGGCGTACCTCTCCTATCACTTTACTGACAAGCTCAGCCTTGGCCAGCAGTGGGTCCCTCTTTGGAGCCGGCTGCCATTGGCTCTGTCAAACTCAGGAAGCTTCTAGCAGCTTCTTGCAGAAGCCACCCTGCAGCTCCGCCCCTGCCGCCAAAATCCGTCCAGGCCAAACCAATACACTCATGTGCAATGTTTATGGATTCCAAACTCTTTCACAGGTGTTGAAAATGCATACGAAAGAGCTTCTACTCCTTCCCTAGATAAGCAGGTGCTATCTGGCAGCTGACAGAAATAACCTAATCTTTCGTCATCAGAGAATCCTTCAGAAAAGATTTATATTCTAATAGTGGAATATTCTTTCTTCTGTTTTTGGCTGATACTAAATTTGCAGCTAGATGAAGGAGCTCCAAGCATATAAGAAAATGCGGACAGACGCAAATGTCCATCTGCTATTGACACAGCCAATTAACAAACTGAACACACTTTAAGAATCCTTTTTGTTTTCTTGATATACTTGTTTTCCTACCGCAAATCCATCAGAATACTTGCAAAATAATTCTAATGAAGACAGCAACAATTTTACCTAAAGTGGAAAAATACCAAAAAGTCAGAAAGGACTACCCTTAAGAAAAGAAACAAACAAAAAAAGTCTTAAAATAGCTACAAATAATTACCATATTCAGTCTTCTACCAAGTTTCAAATGCTTGCTCTGGATGCCTAGGCAACCTGTGAAATTTCCTACTGATGTCTCAGAAACAACTACACTACTAGAATTGTCACTGTGGATACAGTTTAAATCCATTTTAACTTAAAAGGTGATACCGAAATTAGCTCTCATATCAGGCAAAGCAAACACAAAAACAGTGTTACTTGATCTGCACCTGATGCTTGAGGGTCTCTGGAGACCACTGCTAGTGCCTCATGTACCGGGAGATTACCTTTTTCCACCTGCCAGAGCTGGTATTAATGATGGTAGAGATTAATGACATGAAAATTTTGGCAGAAAATAGAAATAAAATTTTGTCCAAAACAATTTGCAGCAGTGGTAAAAATCCTATCAAACTTGATTCAAGAAGGGCTGGCAACATCTATTCTAAAGGGGTTCATTTTGTTTTGCGGAAAGA
>NW_009722179.1:0-425 GCF_000703405.1 Apaloderma vittatum | reverse complement strand
AGAGTGAAAAAACATGCTATAGGAACTTGCAGAGGCAGAAAACTCTATATCAGACTGGCTGGCAATGAGTATTTCAGGATCCAACAGAGTTTTTCTCTACCTCAGAATAAGATGCTCTTAGAAATATTTGAACCACCTGCAAAACAAAGCCATGCCTTGATGTACAGTGGAAAATGACACTGGATAAGCAGCTAAAGGAGATTGTTACTACATTCTTCAAAAAAGCCCACTGAAAGCTTTCAGTCCAATGTACAGCTGCATTATCTTATTCCATTTGATTCCTCAAAGCATGCTTTTGGAAAACAGCTACAATCTCTTGCAATATTTCTCATTCTTGGAGAAAGTTATTGAGGAATGACAGTAACAACCACAACCTATGACATCTCCAACAACTTTGGTGGACAACCGGCTGAATATGAGCCAGC
>NW_009722178.1:25608-41157 GCF_000703405.1 Apaloderma vittatum | reverse complement strand
CCAACCGCTAACATTCTGTGATTCTGTGACTAACCTAGTGGCCTTCTATGGTGGAGTGACAAGAGATACAAATGTCATATACCTCAGCTTCTGTAAGGCCATTGGCACAGTCCTACACAATATCCTTGCCTCTAATTTGGAGAGATATGGGTTTCAAGGATGGATGTTAGATGCATAAGGAACTGGCAACCTGTGGAAAATCAGTAATGAGTAGTGTCCCTCAAGTGTGTATACTAGAACCAATACTATTTAATATCTTCATCAGTGACACAAACAGTATGAGTGAATTCTCAGAAAGTTTTCACATGACACCAAGCTGAGTGGTGCGGTTGATTCTCTTGAGGTAAGGGATGCCAGAGGGACCTTAACAGGCTTGAGGAGTGGGCCTCATGAAGTTCAACAATGTCAAAGTCCTGCAGAGCAACCCTCAGTATCAATACAGGCTGGGGGATTGAAAGTAGCCTTACAGAGGACTTGGGTGTGCTGGTAGATGAAAAGCTGGACAACAGCCAGCCCCCAGCCATCTCCTGGTCTGCACCAGAAGTGTGGCCACCAGGTCAAGGGAAGTGATCCTCTCCCTCTACTCTGCTCTGCAGTACTGTGTTCAGTTCTGGGGTTCCCAGTACTCGGAACGAGTCCGGTGGAGGGTCCTGAAAACAGAGGGCTGAAACATCTCTCCAATGAAGAGAGTTGGGACTGTTTAGCTTGGAGAAGAGAAAGTTGCAAAGACACCTTCTTATGGCCTTTCAATGTATATGGGAGCTTCTAATAAAAATAGAGAATGACTGTTTACCAAGGCCTGTAATGACAGGACAAGGGGCAACTGAAAGAGGGTCAGCTTAGACTGAACATAAGGAAGCCATTGTTTACAATGAGGGTGGTGAGACATTGGAATGGGTTGCCTTTTGAAGTCATGGGCACCCATCATCGATGATTGCATCTGGTTTACACGGCAGACTAGCAGTGGGGACTGCAAAGATGGCTTCTGTGAGAAGATATCAGGGGCTGTCACCATGTCAGACAGATCCATTTCCAGCAGGCTCCAAGACAGACCTGCCACTGGCCAAAGCTGAACACATCAGCAATGTTGGTAGTACCTCTGAGACAATATATTCATAAAAGGGTAAAAAAATACTGCACAATCGCAGCTGGGAGAGAGGAGTGAGAAACTGTAAGAGAAACAACTGTGTAGGCACCAAGGAGGGGGGCTCCAGGCACTGGAGCAGTGATTCCTCCGCAGCCCATTTAGAATATGACACTGGAGCAAGTGATGTGCCCTGAAGGACCCTGCAGCCTGTGGAGAACCCACACTGGAGCAGGTTCCTGGCAGGATCTGTGAAACTATGGGAGAACCACACTGGAGCAGTCTCTTCCTGATGAACTGCACCCCATGGAAGAGACTCATGCTGGAGCAGTACCTGAACAACTGCAGCCCATGGGAAGGACCTGCATTGCAGAAGTTTGTGGAGAACAGTCTCCTGTGAGTGGGGAAACAGGATGGAGCAGGGGGAGAGTGTGAGGAGAATGGAGCAGCAGACACAGAATAGGATGAGCTGACCGTAATGCCAATTCCCCCTGTTGCTCTGTATTTATCAGGGTGAGGAGGTAGAGAAATCAGGAGCGAAATTGAGCTTGGGAGGAAGGGAGAGGTGGTGGTAAGGTGTTTCTAGATTTGTTCTTGTTTCTCATTGTCCCATGCTGTTTGATGGGAAAAATATTGAATGAATAATTCCAAGTTGAGTGGTTTTGCCTATGACAGTAATACGTGAGTGATCTCCCTGTCCTTGACCCACAAGCTTTTTCTAGTTTTTCTTTTCTCCCCATCTTGTTGATTAAAGGGAAGTGATAGAGCAGTTTGTTGGGCACTGCTGGCCAGCCAAGGTCAACCTACCACAACGGGGCTTTGAGCAACTAATGAAAGATGTTTCTGCCCATGGCAGGGTGCCTGGAGCTAGATGATCTTTGAAGGTCCCTCCCAATCAAAAGCACCCTGTAAGTTTATATTTGGAGAAATGTACAGTTTCATTTTCTTATATATAAAAGCAATGCAAACAAACTAACAAAAACCCCATTTATTTACCTATCTGTCTTTTAAAAGAATTTCCTGTCTATTTTACATTTTGGTAATTTTGGCTGAAATGCTTTCCAACAGTCTGGATTATACACAGTGGCTTTCAGGCACATTTATAAGTGCATCATTTTAACAGCTGTCTTACTGTCATTATTTTTAGTCAGTACTTTTCTGCCCTGGATTAGAACCAGGGGACTAACAGGAACAATATAAATTGCTAACACTGATGTTGTGCAGCTGCTCTTTCTACAGCAGGCTAATGATAAAATGTGAAGGTCAGGTATCTCTAAATTGTGTACGGTAAGACATGAGTAGAGCACTAGAATAACCACAAATTCTCTTGTCAGTCTGGATTCTGGCAACAAATCCTTTGTTCTCTTATGTGCTAAAGCAGGGAGTAAAACTGCTACCTCTGTAATTTGTGCTGGTTTTTAATGCAAAGTTCAGTGTCCAATGAAAGAACAGCCTATTAAAAAAGGCAGCCCAAGCTGCTCAGCAGAAAAGCGAGTAACCTAACCCAACAGTATGCAGTAACAGCCACAGTGGGAGAGACACAGAGAGGTTACATCTATTATGTTTTATGGTTTTACAAAACTGAGTACAGAAACAGATACCAGGACATGATCTAGCATATAACAGTAATAAAAAGAAAGTTGCCTAGAATAAGGTATTCACTCAAGACTGGCTCACTGTCTCATAATATTTTGGATGTTTGCCATATTTCTCTTTAATAAAAATTCAGAGCTACAATAGGTAAAAAAAAAAAATAAAAAATCCTCTCCAAAAGGAATTTGTCTGCGAATAAAGCATCTGGAATGTTTTAAAAAGAATCAAGACTCCCAAATGCTAAAAGCACAATCAAACCTTTTTTTTTCTAAACAAACAAACAAACAAACAAACAAAACACCCCTATAAAACTATGAAAAATGTGGAAGGAGATGGTGCCACAGTTTCTCTGATCTGAAAATTGAATTAATACATTTTCTTACACTGGATTTAATTTACGTATTTGAGTCCATTGTTAATCACACAATCAACATACTAGCAACTGTATTACGCAAAAAGCAGAAACACAGGCAGCAGGAATATTATTATGAGTAATAGGATATTCTGTGTCAGTGCTTCCTATAAAAACAACTACCAATGCAGAGGAACAGTATTTTTGCTTGGAATTACAGCTGCAATTGTTTTAGTTAGTGGCACTAAGGATCAGTGCTGCCTGTGCATCCCTGGAGGTCCTTCTGTCTCTTTCTGTACTCTACTATGTCACAGGTAGCTACATCACACCTACTGATAACATTTTGATGTGTCTGGAGACAGCTACTGACAGAAATGGCAGAGTAACAACTGATATGAAAAAGGAGCAATTCAGAGGTGAGAGAGGCTGGATTCTTTTTTACAACTGAAACACATTCAATGAAAAAAAAGGTACACTTACCATTTTGGTGTCAAAGGCTTTCATGAAACTCATTCAAGACAAGAAAGTAGATAAGCAACCCAGCATAAAACTCATTTAATAATTTGATTTGCAAATGATTTTTAGTACCTCAAGGAAAGGAATCAAGCTTTCCTTCCAAGTTAAGCAGAGATTTCTCTCACACAGTATTTTATTCCTATATCTGAGGTAACAGTAGTGTTGTTTTTTATATCAGGATTGAGACATCTAAGATTGTCTCAGCTTGAATAAATAAAATAAGACTTGTACTTACTGATATATCATCACTAAAATCTATTTCATCCAAATCAAGGTACTCAGGGGCTTCCATTATTCTTCTATGGACATTTTGGGTGAGTCAGCACAGTAGTAAAGACCTAATTAAGAGAAGAGAAATGGATTGTTTACTAAAGAATGAAAACCACACGGTAACGGTTTAATATAGTTGCTAGATTACTGAAAACATTTAACTTGTAGAGTATAGACTTTCCTAAGTCAAACCCAAAAACTAAGTACAATTTGCCATTTTTACTCTGTATATCATGAAGAAGCCATTTCAATTTTCAGGGAGAATAGCTAAGTGTTTCTTGAACTGGAAGTCAAAAATACTTGATCTAGTATCACTCAGTCCTTCCAGAAGTTCAACAGAGGTGTAAAGAACTAAGCTGCTGAGCATCCTCATGACACTGTAACCATAGCTGCTTTAATGACATTATCTTCTCATATGGATGCTATTACTTGAGTGGCCCGAACACAGCAACTCCTGTTATGGTTTTCCTCTGCTCAAGAAGGCACAAAAGAACAGAGAATCCTGCTGTGCACAGATAACGAAATCCTATCACACCTTATATCTACTTAACAATGAGACTAACACACAATGCAGTCAGTGCTTTACAGACGGATGATTTATCTCTCCTCAGCCTGCAAGTGCACTTCCCCCAAAACAGTAACTAAGGCAAACCCAGAATTATATCAACATGCACTGATTACCAGGGTCCTTAACCATTTCCTCAAAGCAAGGGAAAAAGAAAATTCTTTTGCAAAGTGAGAAATCTGGCTGGAAAAGTCCGTATATATTTCTGAATAATCTGGAGCTCAAGCAATAGGAAGGTAATGATATTAAGATCAAAGACAATAAATCCCTCATTACCTTTTTAATCCTAACTAGAATGAAGGTGTGCATTAACAGCATCCCGGCCTGTATCAAAAACAGAGTATCCAGCAGGACCAGGGAAGTAATCCTGCCCCTATACTTGGCATTGGTAAGGCCTCACCTTGAGTATTGTGCTCTGTTTTGGGCACCACATTATAAGAAAGACAATGAGGTGCTGGAAGAGGTCCAGAGAAGGGCAACGAAGCTGGTGAGGGGTCTGGAGAACAAGTCTTACCAGGAGTGGCAAGTCTTATCAGGAGTGGCTGAGGGAATTGAGATTGTTTAGTCTGGAGAAGAGGAGGCTGAGAGGACATCTCATTGCTCTCCACAACTACATGAAAGGAGATTGTAGTGAGGTGGGTCTTCTCTGTAATAAGGTGGGTAAGTCTCTTCTTCCACGTAACAAGTGACACGACAAGAGGAAATGGCCTCAAATTGTGCCACGGGAGGTTTAGATTGGCTATTAGGAAAAAAACCTTTACTGAGAGAGTGGTGAATCATTACAATAGGCTGCCCAGGGAAGTGGTGGAGTCACCATCCCTGGGTGTTCAAAAAACATGTAGATGTGGCACTTAGAGACATGGTTTAGTTGTCATGTTGGTGTGGGGTTGACAGTTGGACTTGATGATCTTAGAGGTGTTTTCCAACCTTAATGATTCTGTGATTCTATGACTATCACCACAGTCAAGTAAAACAGAAGTAAAAGTGGAAAAGGAAGCCATTTTAAAGGAAGCTGAAGAAGAAAAGCATAATGCATTTTTTAAATACTGTGAGGCACTATATAAGCATTAAGTATTATTATGGAAGCGAATTAAATTCTTCTAGTACTTGCACATAACAAAAGGAAACGCCTGAAGGAAAAAATAATACATGCCCAGTTTATTCATACAACAACTGCTGAGAAATATGTTTATGAATAACAAAGTCAGCTGTGTAGGTCTAACAAAAAATCACCGTGTGAAACATTCATATTCAGTTAAGAATGTCCTAGGATAAGGGGTTTGAAGAAAACGTTCTTGTGCAGGTGTTATACTTGCTGACATACATTACTTCGGTCATTAATCTCCTTCATAGCACCTCAACCAAGCACAAAGCTGATCTTAAAACACCTGTTCTTGAAAAGTTATCGGAAGAAGAACCAAAAGGCAAATCTACAGTTTTAAGCTGAAGAGGGGAAAGGACAGCATAATTTTCTCTTTTAACTTAAAACAACAGCAACAACAACAACAACAACAACAACAAAACAAATAAACAAACAAAAATACTCAAACAAACAAAAAACCCAGATGGATTCTCTTTAATGTATTTGGCTGTTTCTGCTCCTTGCAGTGTGAGAAGGAAGGAACTTCTGAGAAGGAGAAACTAGGAAGGGAGTTAGTATGTAAGAACAACCTCAGCTATGTATTATTGGCTCTCTTAGACTCGAGTGGAACACTGAGATTGGAGATGATTACAAAAAGGTAAGAACAGTATAAAGCCCTCAGTCCAACTTGATATGAGGAAACAGAAGCGGCTACAATGTGAAACTAATGAGAATCTTTTCATTTTGCACAATTTCCAAATGCTAAGTTTATTCTTAGAGGGAACCACTAAAATCAGACAAAAACCTTGCAATGAAAGGAATTGGCTGTTCTGAAATGGCATAAGGCATTCAAGTGTATAGATCCTTTTTTAGAGACTAGAGATTTTTCTTTCTTAACATAAACACAGAATTTCAGTGCATTTTTTAGGGTTTATGCTTTAAGAGTTTGCATTTGGGTCGTATTACAGCTTACTTATGGCAAAATGCATTGTCCCTGTACTGGGTTTGTATGGCCAGGTTTTGGTAGGACAGGGGCTACAGGGATGGCTTCTGTGAGAAGCTGCCAGAAGCTTCCCCCGTGTCCAAGAGAGCCAAAGCCAGCCGGCTCCATGATGGATCACCTGCTGGTCAAGGCCAAGCCCATCAGTGATGGTGGGAGCACCTCTGTGGCAGCATCTTTAAGGTACAAAAAAACTGCTTTGCAACAGCAGCTGGGAGAGAAGAGTGAGAACGTGAGAGAAACAACTCTGCAGATGCCAAAGTCAGTGAGGGAGGAGGGGCACGAAGTGCTCCAGGAGCCAGAGGAGGGATTCTGCTGCGGCACATGCAGAAGGCCACGGTGAAGCAGGCTGTCCCTCCGCAGTCCAGGGAGGAGATCATGATTACCACATATCTCAACACTTTAGAACAAAAGATCTCAAGCTTTCAAACTTAATTTTTAGTTCTAAACTGCAAGAAGCCACTGAGGCAAATAAATGCTGCATCCATCCAGAGCTGACAAAAGGACTACATTTCACCTAGGGACGTACTAAACTCATCATGACAGTCCACAGTTTTACAACATTACTTTCCCAAAATGTTATCTTGCGTCTTCGCAAAACAGAAAGACTATGAAACACACAAAGGCTGAAGAGAAATCTGATAAACAAAAAAAACCACTTTCTCTGTGGAAAACTTATCCTTCTGAAGATAGTACTCAGTAATATGTAAAGAAAGGGCAAGAGACTCATGTATTCTGTTCGCTATAAGATTTTCCTTTTTTTCTTGATGAGGTAAAACTGGACAGCAATCTCAGGACGAATACTATGTCCAAATTAAGATTTCCTGTGACTATTCTTGGAGTCTTATTCAAGAGGTGGACATTTTTAATACAATTTAACATAGCAGAACTAGACCATGTTTAATGTAAACCATATGGTAAGGATAGTACTCAAAGTTGTGACTATTTTGAGACCTTTGCAATGGCTGAACCCAGCATATCACCATAAGTATAAACAATCTGAGCAGCATGCACAAGAAGACTGTAAGCACGACTGGTCAAATCTAAGGTAAAAGTAACTGGAACCAAAATTGCAACTGCCAGCAACGGATAACATGAGATGAATAATGTATTTCTAGCATCAACACCAAAGCAATATAAGTGACCGCCTCTAGCCTGCCAGCAGAAATGTCTGACATTTAACCAATCAATTTTCGTAATTATATTTTGCAAGTTAGTCATTAAATATTCCACAAAGCTTTAACCCCCAAAAACCATTTCTTGACTGGCAGTTTAGCTTGCAGAGAGACACATACACACATATACATTTTATACATATCTGCTCTCAGAATTAAAAGCTAAAGGAAGAAGAAAACCACACAAACATCACCCATATGCACTCAAGAAAGAGTTTTTATAATCTCATGAAACACTTCCACCAGGAGAAACCATCCAGTTAAAAATTACCACACAGAAATGTGGTAATAGTATTGGTATAATAACATATTGCATATATTGCATTGCAACAGATACTAAACACTGATAAGGTTGTAACTGTAAATTAAAGAAAAAAAAATCCCTACAACAAAACACCACACATCCTTCTTCTTTTCAAACAAGAGAAATAATCCTTATTGTTTCTCCAAAGCATAGATTTCCTCTGCTGCTATCCTTCTCAGCTAAAACTAGTTTTCTGAAATCAAATCCTGTTACTGACATTCAATAACATTACGTGAATGAGGAAGAAGAGTGGCAAAGAAAGCAATTCCTAGTAAAATAATAATAGTAATAATGAAAATAATTAAAAACCAACCAACCAACCAAACTACAGTGGAGTACAGCTACAGGGAACAAATCCATCAATTCCTGCAAGCACTAGAACTCCACTCTGAATGGATGGCATGCATTACCTGAAGGTGAAAATGCTTACATCATTCATAGGTTTCTACTTTAAGGCAGATCAAACCCTGTACTTGTCTTACCACACAGTCTCAAAAAAGTCACACCAACAAGGCTCCCTAAGGGCTGCTATTCATTTTGAGAATGAAGAAGACTCAACGTGGGAATGGCAGAAATGATTTAAAACCCAGTCCTGCTGCTTACTTCCTATTGTGAAGCCACTGGCCATCACCGTAACTATCCATACACAGGCAAGAACAAGCACACACAAGTGAGCATTTGTTGTCTGTCAAGTGAGTCAGTGAAGAGACTGGTATGGCAGGCAAAAAGCATCATGTTCAGTTTCTTATTCTGCTCATTGGACACAAAACCACAGACTAAAAAAGCATAACTGATTTGTAGAGACCTCTCTGCAACAAGGTTGTAGTAGCTTCAAAAGGAATATGATTCAGCACGTCAGCCAAAAGCAGTCTCAGAGCTGCAAGTGAAAGAATAAATCCAAGAGGGAGCACAGAGGAAATGTCCTTTATTGAGCTGAAACAAAACAACAACTGAGCATGCATCATTTTAATTATCTATAGATATATAAATAAGAAGAACAAACAACAACTAAAAGATCTGCTGTCAATTACATGTCTACTTCAGCTACAATGCTAAGAAATCGTGGTAAATGTCACATGGGGTTTTATTTTCCACATCTCAGAACTACTATACCAAAATATTTGGGGATTTACTTAAACTTTCAATCAAATATGAAACAAATTAGATGTAAATACTTTCTATAGTGGTTGGCAAAAGGCTGTTTCCTCATGCATAGTTAATATTAAAGATTTAGGCTTTAAACGCCAGTACATCATGATGGTTATTTTTAATTAGGGGATAAGGTTACATTTTACAATTATAGGTCTAAGATAATAAAATAAAACTATTGCACTTTCCTAAGCATCAATGGCTACAGTAGCTCATGATGAACAAAATTCATGGGCAGAAAAAAAAGACTTTACATCTTTAAGTTAAGCACATGGTGTGTGTTTCAAGTAACGCTCAAAATCTGCTAAGAGCCTGAATTTTATTCCCTAACATTAAGAAATACCAAGAGCATAAAATCAAGTTGCTTCACTTCCAAACAAATAGAACACTGTAACATTATATCATTAAATCTATTTAGCATGCAGTGAAAAGCTTGGTTAAAATTTAAAGTTCAGGAAGACACACCAACAGCCAACAGCAGGAAATATCTAGTATTCAGTACCTTCATTCTCATATGTCACTGCAACAGTGAAGTTGTACCAAAAAATAATTTAGGCTTGTAACCTTATTTACTACATACCATTAGAAAAGCACTACAGTATGTTCAGGAGCACCTCCATAATTAGGAGATCTAAGAGCTTGACTACTGAATGAAGGCAGGAAAGTCTGGCTACCAAGTCTTAGTCCTGGATCGATGGCCCAAGGCTAATGGGATGAACTCCAACAAGGCCAAGGGCCAGGTCCTGCACTTGGGCCACAACAACCCCCAGCAGCGCTACAGACTTGGGGACGTGTGGCTGGAGAGCTGCCAGGCAGAGAAGGACCTGGGGCTTCTAATAGACAAGCATCTGAACATGAGCCAGCAGTGTGTCCAGGTGGACAAGACGGCCAGTGGCATCCTGGCTTGTATTAGAAACAGTGTGACCAGCAGGAGTCGGGAGGTGATTGTCCCCCTGTACTTGGCACTGGTGAGGCCTCACCTTGAGTACTGTGTCCAGTTTTCGGCAGCTTAATAGAGAAGAGATATCGAGGTGCTGGAGCGAGTGCAGAGGAGGGCAACAAAGCTGTTGAAGGGCCTGGAGAATAAATGTCACGGAGAACTACTGAAGGAGCTGGGGCTGTTTAGTTGAAGAAGAGGAGGCTGAGGGGAGACCTCATCATTCTCTACAACTACGTGAAGGGACATTGTAGAGAGGTTGGTGCTGGTCTCTTCTCACAGGTAATTTGCGATAGAACAAGAGGGAATGGCTTCAAACTGCAATAGGGTAGGTTTAGACTGGACGTTACGAAAAAATTTTTCACAGAAAGAGCAGTCAGACACTGGAACATGCTGCCCAAGGAGATGGTTGAGTCACCATCCCTGGATGTGTGTAAAGGTCGTTTAGATGTGGTGTTGCGGGATATGGTTTAGGGGTAAGCTCTGTAGAGTAGGGTTAACGGTTGGACTCTGTGATCCCAAGTGACTTTTCCAACCTGAATGATTCCATTGTTCCAAAGCTTATCTGGGCTAATGCCACTGCCTCTCTGTCTATCACACCTCTTCCTGCTTCTCATGCTTCCCAGCGCCTAGCTGTGTGCTGTCTCGTATTAAGGACTACATGTTCTTTGAGACAAGTACTGTGTAGTCACTCCACATTCTTCTGGCTTTCTGCATAGCCTGTGTCCTTGTCTTTTAACAGAGCTCCGTGGTACAAGCGTAACCCAATTAAATAATAACCATGATGGGAATACAGTGCACTGGACTCTGGAAGAGGTCATATCTGAAGTTCTGTAGGAGATCTCTAGAACAACTGAAAATCTTTATTCACCAAATACAGATGGTGTCTCCCCAGGTCATAATTGCAGAACACAGCAAGAAAGCATCACAGTCATAGAAAGCTTGAAGTTTCTTTTTTCTAGAATGGAATGGAATGGAATGGAATGGAATAGAAATTTCAGTTGGAAGGGACCCACAATGACCATCTAGTCATAAGTAATACTACAAATTTAATACTATACCTATATGCATTCTCAGAAGACCCCAACTTCTCATCCACATTCACATTCTCTTCATTATCAGAAATTACTTGGATATAATCAGTAAATATCCAAGCACATGACTTCATGAACTGCAGCTCAAATGGAGGTTCATTCGCTTTTCAAGTATACCACTTCACTGTCATTCACTCAAATAAAATGACAACCTGGCATATGGCGAAATTAAATTGACATTTTTTAGTTGTATAATGGTTTGTGATATTATAATGCACTTTGAAATGCACTGGGCAACCTTCTAGGCCTCCAAAAGTGTTTTTTCTAATTACGTGAAATAACATATTTTCTACTGCTTGACATGCTCAGTGTTTGGATTCTCTGTTACTGTCTCTCATACTACTTTGTTTTATTTACTTCTTTTCTTTCTATGTAAGCCAAGAAAAATATATCATGACAAGTAAATTAGCTGTCCAGTCAAAGTTAAAATATAGAACTATAAAGGGAAGGCTCAATAGGGGCTGGTGGAGATACTACAGAGTAAAGACAAATTTTAAATAACACTTTATTGTAAGGAAAAAAAAAAGTTAACAGTGAGGCTGAAAAATGATGTGATTTATTCCAGTGAAGGAAGGAATTCTGAGACCAGGATTACCTTATCCCTTATCATATATATTCAGAAGTTTTCCTGAGTTTAAAAGTTCACAGAAGCAATTTGTAATACTAGGATATACCTAAAGCAAGCCAGAATAAAAGCACTGCTTTTAATCACCACACAAGTACCATCAGTGCACAAGCTACACTGATAGGACAGGAAGAAGGAACACAGTAAAGCACAACAACTTTCCAAATCCAGAAAATGCTATTTTTAAAACTTAACTTCAAAAAAACTCTGCATTCCAGACATGCAGGAATAATCCACCCACAGTCCTGCAGAAGCACAAATACTGAGCCCAGTTCTCTTCCTAATAAAGTCAATACACATTTGGCACTGGATTTAGGTAAGAACAAATCTATTTGATCTGGCCAAACATAACTGAACCTCTCCTAGCCATCTACCTGGACCTCAAGATCACATATTCATCCATACTGCTTGGATATAAGGCAATCCGATGGAGTCTTAAGGGAAATGAGCTGGCAATGTGTGCTCACAGCCCAGGAAGCCAACTGTATCCTGGGCTGCATCAAAAGAATTGTGGCCAGCAGGTCAAGGGAATTGATTCTCCTCTACTCTTGTGAGTCCCCATCTGCAGTACTGTGTTCAGCTCTGGAGTCCTTACCACAAGAAAGACATGGGCCTTTTGGAGTAGGTCCAGAAAAGGACCACAAAAATCATGGCATAGAACACCTCTGGTATAAGAAAAGGCTGAGAGAGTTGACGTTGTCCAGCCTGGAGCAAAAAAAGCTCCACAGAGACTTTACTGCAGACTTTCAGTACTTAAAGAGGGCCTAAAGATGGGGACAGACATTTTAGCAGGGTCTGATGCAACAGGACAAGGAGTTGTGGTTTCAAGCTAAAAAGAAGATAGATTTAGACTAGATACAAGGAAGAATTTTTTACAGTGAAGGTGGTGAGACACTGGAATAAGTTGCCTAGAGAGGTGATAGAGGCCTCATCCCTGGAAATATCTGAGATCAGGCTGCATAGGGCTCTGAGCAACCTGATCTAGTTGAAGTCCCTTATTCATTGCAGAGAGGTTGGATTAGATGACCTATAAAGGTTCCTTCCAATCCAAATTATCCTCTGACTTCAAAGAAGTCCTGTGGAGGTAGGTGATAGCTTATCGTTCACCTACTTTATCTTTCACCTCCATGAGCTGCATGGAAAATTAATCACAACTTGAGGCATTTTAACATCAGGTATTTTTAATAATTACAATGAGTGATGCTATGCAGTCTGTAAGTAACACATATGTCAAGATGTACAGACTGAAGATAAAGTATGCTTATTACGACACAGCTCCTCATGATTTTGTAGCACACTGAATACTACTCCATATAATTTAGTGCAAAAGGAAAGTGTTACTCCAAGGACAACACCTAAGCTACAGTAAAGTACAAGGAATCTTTCTCATTAATATCTGTGTGACTAAGCTGTCACAGGGCAAGTAGGGTCTATTTGGCCATTAGGAAATACTTCCCTCTTGCTTTTCTACGTACTACTCCATTCAGTCCTCTCATGAATAACCATTACATTTAATATTGAAAGAGAGTGATTATGCTTCTTCACTTCTAAAAGAAAACAGCAACCTAACAAAAAAAAAATCAATATTCAGGCTACTGAGTGATCTGACTAACTAAAGAGTTGTTTTTACTGTAATACAATTTGAAAGACATCTGCTTACTGCAAGCCATCCCAGATTTCTCATAAAAAACATCCTTTTCACTACATAACTGCATATTTTCTTCAAGATTTGAGTAGAAAGAAAACTGGATTCTAAGCATTCAGTCAGAATATATGCAGTTGAGCATTCTGGAATGAGGCCTAGAAAAACAAATTTGTTTGTTTCAATTAGCCTTGAAGGAGAAACCTTTGGAGTTGGAAATTAAGAGCTGTTACTTTAAAACTGAAACAACATACTTGATTTAAACACTGTACAAAAGCTAATGCACTGTCTGCTTAACTTTAATGACAGGATCAGAAAATCTAGGAGGCTAACTGTTGAAAAAGAGGCTGTATTCATTCTTCTCAGCCTTTTTTTTTTTTTTTTGGTTAAAGAGCATTAAACTAGTCAAGCATAGAAAACATCCTGTTGTTCTACTTATTTCCACTACTACCTTCATCTCACTTACCTAAGCTGTGGAATACTGCTTCCTGCCAGCTGCTGACCCTATTTGGGCATGACAGCTGCTCCCTTCACTTGTTTAAAAAGGGTCTTTAAATGGTAACGAGCTCCTGCTTCTTCCTCAAAACTGTTCTCTGAGTATGTATGTAACCTCACGTTATCTTCAGTTACAGCTTGTTCTCAAAATGAATTTGCTCAGTCTTCCCACTTAACATTTTGTGAAAGTGTGACTAAAATGTCAAAATGTTTCTGCCTAATGTGTTCTGCGTAATAATAGTTCTCAAATCCCCATTACAGGAAAAATACTAATGTCCATTAAAAATTACTAGTAAATATAAAACCCAGTCATCCAGAGATAGATGAAATAGTCACAAAAAAAGGAAGCTACATCAAGTGTGATGCTATAATCACTTGGGTATGGAAAGGTCACTTTTTCTGTTCACAAAAAAGATCAGCATCTTCCTCATGAAATATACTTGATTTTCTCATATGAAATGTTCCAATGGTTTCCAAAAAATAGATGCTTGATGCAAATGGCACACTTAGAAGCAGAAATTTTAACAGAAAAGACTTAATTAAAAAAATATTTTCCCATCAACAAAAAACAATTTTCAGAAAATTTATTTCTGCAAAGGAAAATCCATTTTCTCAAAGTAAAAAGTGAAAAAAGAGCAAAGACATTTTTAACAGCTTTATATATGCTCAGAAATAACTCATAGGTAGTTCAATGCTAGTTGTTGAGGTTAAAGCACAGAATACCGTAGGCTGGAAGCATCCACCTGAGATCATTTAGTCCAAACCATCTACTCATGCAGGGTCAGAAAGAGCAGATCAAGCCCAGGACTGTGTCCAATCAGATTTTGAGTATCTCCACAGATGGAGACTCCACAATGTCTCTGGGCAGCCTGTGTCCATGATTGACCAGCTTCACAGTAAAAAAGTGCTCTCTTGTGTTCAAATGGAATTTCACGTGTTTCAGTTTGTGCCCGTTGCCTCGTCTTGTCATTGGGCACCACGGAGAAGAGCCTCGCTCTGCCTTCTTCATTCTATGACATCATGCATTTATGCACACTGGTAAGATTCTCCTGACTCTTCCCCAAGCTCAACAGTTTCAGCTCTCTCAGCTTGTGTTCATATGAAAGAGTCTCCTGACCCTTAATCATCTATGTATCTTCACTTGTCTCGCTCCAGTTAGTCCACATCTGCCTTGTACTAGGGAGCCCAGAACTGAACCCAGCACTACAGGTATGGTCTCATCAGGGCTGAATAGAGAGGAAGGACTACCTCTCTTGACTTGATGGCAATACTCTGCCTAAGCAGCCAATAGGGCTATTGGCTGCCTTTGCCACAAGGCGTGCTGCTGGCTCATGGTCAGCGTGGTATCCATAAGGGCGCATAAGTCGTCTCTGCAGAACTAGTTTCCAGCCAGGTGACCCCCAGGATGTATTGATGCAGTGGGTTATTCTTCTCCAGATGCAGAACTGGTGGTCTTCTATGAGAAGGTCACAACATCAACAGACAAGGGAAGAGTAACTGACGTCATTTGCTTGGGCCTGAGCAAAGTCTTTGACACTGTCCCACATGACAGCCTGGTCTCCAAGCTGACAAAATACAGGATTGATGGATGGACAATTCAGTGCATAAAGAACTGGCTTGACGGCCGCACCCAAAGAGTGGCTGTTAATGGGTCCATGTCCAAGTGG
>NW_009722178.1:0-25142 GCF_000703405.1 Apaloderma vittatum | reverse complement strand
AGCTCGGGAGCCCTAAACACAAGAAGGGCATGGACCTGTTGGAGCGGGTCCAGAGGAGGCCACAAAGGTGATCAGGGGGCTGGAGCACCTCTCCTATGAAGATAGACTGAGAGAGTTGGGGCTGTTCAGTCTGCAGAAAAGAAGGCTCCGAGGAGACCTTATAGAGGCCTTCCAGTATCTCAAGGGGGCTACAAGAAAGCTGGTGAGGGGCTTTTTAGGATGTTGGATAGTGATAGGACTAGGGGGAATGGATTAAAGCTAGAGATGGATCAGTTCAGATTGGACGTTAGGAAGAAGTTCCTCACTATGAGGGTGCTGAGATACTGGCACAGGTTGCCCAGAGAGGCGGGGGAAGGCCCATCCCTGGAAGATTTTAAGGCCAGGTTGGATGGGGCTCTGGGCAATCTGGTCTAGTGGGGGATGTCCTTGTCCATAGCAGGGGGCATGGAACTAGATGATCTTTAAGGTCCCGTCCAACCCTGACAACTCTATGATTCTATGACTCTCCAATTCTCTTTGTTGACCTTTGTGTGATTCCTCTCTGACCAGTCTGTCAGCCTGTTCAGGTCCCTCTGAATGGCAGCACTGCCAGTTTTGTATCACCCACAAACTTAATGAGACTGCACTTTGTCTTATTGCCTCAGTCTGTTTAACTAACATGAAGATAGACTTTAAGCAGTATTGGCATCAGCACTGACCACTGAGGGTGATCACTAGTGACTTGCCACCAACTAGACTTTGTGCTGGTTGCTGATCACTCAGCCCAGACAGCCTAGATCACTTAGTGGCCCAGCCACATCTGAGTGGCTGAATCCATCTCCCTATCCACTTACTTCAGCCAACCTTTGTCAGCTTGTCTGTAAGGATATTATGGGAGACAGCGTCAAAGGCTTAATAAACATTCACTGCTCTCCCATCACCCACCAAGCTAGACACCTAATTGTAAAACTCTGTCAGGGCAGCTATGCATTGTTTCCCCTTTGTAACTCAATACCGACTACTTTAGATACCTTCTTGCACTTCATATGTTTGGAAATGCTTTGCAGGAAGGTTGTCTCCATCACCTTACCAGAGACTAAGGTGAGGCTGATCAATGTGGTTTCACCCAGGTTTTATCTCTTGCCCTCCCTGAAGACAAGGAGGGACATTTGGTCTCCTCCAGTCTTCATCTACCATGGCCTTTCAAACATAACTGAAAGTGGTCACATAATGACATCAGCCATCTCACTCAGTACTCACAGCTGCAGCCTGTCAGGGCCCACAGACTTCTGTGCGTGCAGTCCTAACCTAGTCCTTCACCTTCTCCTCCTCCTTCCTTGCTCCAGACCTTCTGTCTGATCTCAGGTGCCTGGGATTCCCACAATCTGTCATACCAGCAATGACTGATACAGGACATTCAGTACCTTTGCCTTTTCTGTGTCCTTTGTCACCAGTTCCCATGGCCTGTTCAGCAGCAGGTTCATGTTTTTCTCAGTCTTCCTTTTGCTGTTTATGTACTTGCAGAAGCCCTTCCTGTTACCCTTCACATGCTTTGCCAGATTAAACTCCAGGTCAGCCTTGGCTTTCCTAACCCTATCCATGCAAGACCAGACAACAACTCTATATTGCTCCTGGATCATTTATCCCTGTTTCCACCTCTTATATATTTCATGCCTGAGTTCAGTCAGGAAATCCTGGCTCACCCATGCACCAAGCAGGACTGACTCCTGCCACCTATGCTTGATCTCCTGCTTGTTGCGATGGACTCTTCTTGAGCTTGGAGGTGATCCCTGTGTATCAATAAGTGCTTCCAGATTGCTTTCCCTTCCAGGCCTGTAACCCATGGGACCCTTCTAAGCAGAACTCTGAAGAGATGCATGGATTAATACAGTTTGCTGTTATGTTAGCAATGATTTCTTTCCTAAGCATTTATTTTCTATTACTTTGCTAGCTTATGAGTTTATGTGAAACTACATAAAAGGAAGTTTATATTTTAAACACTGGATATCATAATGCTAGCAATGTAGGATATCCAGCATTGAGAACTAAAACCAAGGCAGAGATGAAGAATAATTTTGCATTTTATAGACATTTTTACAGGTTTGCATAGTCTCAATGCATTTTGATTTTAGTGTCCTTCTTACATATTGAATAATTTAACAGATAAAAGAGTAAAAATGAGACAATACTGTCTAAAGACTTTTTAGGGTGTATAGAAACAGAAATAACTACCAAAATAATTGTTTGCGTAATCCCGATATAAACAAGCTGCAATTAGGATGTACTTATCATTTCATTATGCTGTTCATTATGATCGAGATATCCTGTTTGCTCTGCCTGCTCAAACAGAAACAAAACACAACAAAAAACCTATTCATGAAAGCGATTCTTTACAGTGTTTCAAAAGGAAGCTGGAGCTGGTAAACACATGTTCTTATGGGAAATTGCCATAATCCTGACTATATCCCATCAGGCTCTGAAAATATTTCTCACAAAGTCTCTTCTATAAAATCTAGAACATATGTATGACAGACTATGTTTCACATCCTTTTAAGGAACTTCCTAGACTAACAAAGAGGGCATTACTCTTGTGTTTCCTTTGAAATGCCTGTCTTTTGCTACAGGTATTCTGCAACATTTGTTTTTTCTCCTGTTTTCATGATTTCTGCACTTTCATCAGTCTGTGAAAAAGGCCATGAAAGTTTACACCTAGACCCCTCACTGACAGCATCCTATTGTAGGCTTCTAATGCAGTATATCCAACACATAGGCTATTGATAAATACATTTTATTATGTTCGCACTATTAATCTCCTACCATTCCTCCAGGACAATTATCAGAGAAATCAATGCAGTTGTTATTTTTATGTGGTTGCTAAGAGGTTTTGAAATTGATCTTACAGGCTTTTTATTACTATTGAGTCATATGTCAAAAAGAACACAAACAGATCAACACAGCTCCCTTACTGATTGTCTTTCGGCTAAATATCTATAAGCTATTAGGTACAAATAAAAGTCACAAATTTCTGGATGGGGAACACTAACATTGATAAAAATTTTAAAAAAACTTCATCACCTGAAAAGTGTAGATTACTCTCTACAGTCTAAAATGGACAGCATGATTTCCTCAGCTATTTTTGATTCACTGCTTCTCTGAGTATTCATCCTCTTACATCAAACAATGCAATTCAGTAAAGAAAACGAGATCACACTAAACATGGAAACATTCTGAAGGCAACCAGAGAAAACCACAAGAATTATCTTGAACTTTTCATTCTAAATATAGCTCCAAATCTGACACCTAGCAATTACTCTTCCTGAAGAGCTCTGTGATCCAGTATCACCTACTGTAATTATCTATTTTTACCAAACCCAGAACCAGCAGCAGTAAGAACTCTGCCAGGACTACTGTGTATGTTCTCTCCGAAAGCATGCATCACCTCCTCTCTCAACTCCTATTTTTTCCAGAATTGTTTACCAGATGGATGAACAGGCATGCCTCATTGTCTTCCACTCACTGAAGCAATACTGTACGATTTATGTAAGTTTAAACTATGTGTTTAAAAGATAGCACAGATAAGGAGAGGGGGTGGATGCATTTCTGTCCTGTGTAATTTACTACATTTGTAGAAAATGGATTTAGAACTCCTTCACTCTGATTTACCAGTATTTTACTCTCACGTAAACTTACTCGGTACTGCTAGAAAGAGCTGCAGAAAATGCAGGAGAGAGAAAGAAAAAATCAGACCTTTAGTGAACATATAGAAATTTATAACCAATGCCCTCCATGTTGAAGTATCACAGATGGTAGGATTAGCTTTTAAACCAATGTGCTTTCCTTTACCACATGCAAAAATATTACGACAGTATTTTTAACTTTTTGGATGTCAGTTGGCCACAATGACTTGCTACTACAGCTGGAAACCAGACCACAGATGTCCTACCACTGAAGTTTAAATCTATCTCTTGGGTTTGACTCCACACTATAAATTACTAAAACAAACAGAAAAACTTTTCATTTGCACTTCTGTTACTTTCCATCCAGGACTTGACTCTCCAGATAACTATTCAGAATACCCTGCTCCATTACATGTAACTCTCTTAAAGCCCATGATTTTAAGTGTTCTGCCTAAAGGACTTGAGCTACTTCTGTGGGTGTCACTGTTAATTAAGGACACATGGAAAGGAAATGAAGGAGCCAAAAAGCAGCCTTGGTGTCTGGAAAAACACCAGAATACATGGACATGGGTGACAACAGTAGGAGAAATCAGAGCTGGGTCACAGGAAATGTTTGCAGCTGAGAGAAACAGCCAAATGCCTCTTGTTAAAGCATATGAAAAAGCTGAGTAGCTCAGCTCGAATGAAAAATTGGGGCAATGATCCCAAAATTTCAAACGTATAGGAAAACCAAAAATATTAATATGGATGGGCCTATTGAAGCTGTTAAAAATACATTTCATTTTCTTTTTATATGTTCTACTCAAACTTCACTGAAGAAGAAATCATTCACACAGATAGCAAACCACATAGTGAGCTAGACAGTAAGAATTAGGAAGTTCAGTAGCTGAAGATAATCAGATAGGGTCTGGTGATAAACCAGAATGGGACAACAGAGATACACTCACGTATTGACTGAGTCATAACAAAGTTTTTTACTTAGTAGTAGCTTCATTTTTTCTCCACATCAACTACATTTCTGTTCATGTCTCAAGAAAGCATGCCAGACCCATTCAGTTCTGACGTCTGGTAAACATAAACTAATATCCAATTCTGATTTCTAGCCACTGGCCTTTACAAGTGAAATTACGCAACTATGTCACTTAGAATGACCTCTGAAAAGGACTGTAATTTAAGATACAGAAACTGTATGCCCAGGCTGCTTTTCATACAAAGAGAAAGACTGAGCTCTCACCATGGAGTTATCATCTTCATTTCCAGTCCCTGCAACTCCTTCACCTCCACTGAGATAGCTTGTACTGCACTCTTGAACTCTTTTCTAGTAATGACCATTGGGCCCACTAGGAACAGCTGTTACATTTAGTAACAATCTGTTGACAGGGATTATTGAAAGAACGTATGGCCAAATATCACAATCTCTCGGTTTTTTCACTAGAAATTATAACAACCAACATTTCTACTCCTAGTTCTAGGATGGTGTAATAGAATAAAACTGGAAACTGGGAATTTATCTATTTACTGAGGGAAGAAAAAACAACTGAGAACATTTGGCAGACAGCAGCTTAGCTTCACAAGCAAATATTTAGTTATCCGCAACTGACAAGTAAGCAGAAACACTGATTGGCTAGATTTGGTTTAAAATCTGCGCAAGTAATTTAGCATCAATGTTACAATGTTTAGTTTTTAAGTAAACAATATTGTCATAGGAAAGCTTGTGCTTGTGGATAGTAGCACTATAATTTGCAGTTTTATTAGCATAATTTTCTGCATCTATAAAGCACATCATCAGTCTTGGCATGCGACCAAGGTACAAGTGCAGTCACTTTACTGGGAGTAAATGCAGTTGGCTAGGCAGTGTGGTAAGGCTGTTATCCTGCTTTTTCAACCATGGAATATTTCTTTTACTGCTTCTTTTTCTCACACATACATACACTGAAACAAGCAACAACACTCCAGGTAGGATCTGGCCCAGTTGCAGGAAGACAAGACAGCTTTCATAGCGTTCAGAACAAATCAACACCAGTTGCAACTGTTTAAGCGATTATTCATTTTAAAACAGCTCCAATCTTTTCCATTCACTGGTTGCAAGGTAAAGGGGCATTACATCTGGTGAGCAGGGAGGAACAAGGATTTCCTGGTTCATATATCCTACTAAAGAGAAAAAAACATTGCCAATCCCGGAATTTGCACTGTGGAATATCATCAAAGTTCGGAACCTTATGTGGTCCAGGATGTTCATATGGTGTTTCAATTATACAGATGATTCACTGATCTTTATCATAGCCACAGTCTGAAAAGGAACTCCGGACTGCAGTGTCAGTTCAGCACTTAGCTGCTACTGACGAATATCATCTTAGGTTGCTTTTTATCTGACAAACCTATCTTTCAAGAACTATATTCTTGCTACTCAAGAATCAGCTCTAACTCTCAGGAATGCTCTTATGAGATCAGAGATTATGTCTTACAATTTCAGAAGCAGCCTGGCTGAGCAAAGAAATGAGTGCATTGTTCGTAGCTGTCAGAGCCCTCCGTGAGCAGGTGATTCAGGCTCCCGTAAAACATGAACATCTCTTAAGTCATCACCATCAGTTCTTCTTTGTGCATAGCTGCGATATCATAGCACAACTTTATGTGAACTACAAAATAGATACTGTGCTGAACAGGCACTTATTCATACATATAAGCTTTGCAACTTTACTGCATTATATAGTATACTGAATTTATAGAGGGCTGAATAACAGGAGCAAGTGAATTCTAAATCTGCCTGAAATCCTGGATCTGACAGTCTCTGACCCTCCTGTTGAGTTCTCAAAGTTCTGACCATTCAAGAAGAATATTATCCATTCTGGCTGTTGAAACACTCACAGTCACAAATGAAGATGAGTAACTGAGCTTTGCAGCTGTACTGTTTTGTGGATCTGCAGAAATGCATGCAGAACTGTAAGAAGTGCTGGAGAGTCACACAAAGGAAGTATTAGGCTTAGGTGTGAGTGTTCACAAGAGATTGGGCACATCTGTAGAACCATAAGTGGTGAAGACAATAATCTCTCCTCTTAATAGATTCAAAGAGCTCATCACCAAAATACTTAAGAAGCCACATTCTGCCCTGAAAGATGTCTCAACTTTCCATTTGCCTGCAAGTTAATTAAGGCTTGTACAAGTTCTTTAAAAATGCAGCAGAACCTTTCAAGCAGTTACTTCCATGCTACGGAAAGTGGATCTCCGTCTGATCTAATTAGCTGGCAGTCTCACTAGGAAGAAAATATACTGCTGGGTACTTTTGTATATATGGCAACTAAGAGGGCATATAGCAAGCAATTCTACAGAATGCCACTCTCTGTCTAATATACTACAGAACTTAAATTTGGAACTACATTGAGCAACTAGACAGCATTTGCTGGAGATTCACTAACCTACCTGGAAACCAGAGCTGCCAAATCAGTCAGTTCCCAAAACTGAGCAGAGGGCAAGGTACTTTAGCCCGTAGAAGTCATGACACTTTCTAGATCAGAAATCTGAAGCACTCTCTTTGAGTCTAGAAAAGTGCAAGCAGTGATTATCCTCCCACTTTTCGCCAATAAATGATGACGCAACAGTTCTGGTATCGTACTGGCTCCAAATCACCACTTCTCTCACACCGGATAGGGTGTCTTAAAACACTCCATAGAGTGTGAGTGAAGGATGCAAAAAAACCAACCAACCAACAAAAAAAACCTATATCTTTCTCAATACATACTAAAATTAGTTTTCAAAGCAAGAAAGGGAATAACTTCCTTCAGTGTGCAGAATTATGGTGATTTAAATACAACATTGGTGACTTTTCCACTTCCTCAATTTTATGGAAGCAATTTCCCTCAAAGCAGTTTATTTATTATGTTGCCATCCTGGAAGCCCATGCCTAGAAAAATTGTAATCTGCAAATATTTTAAAAAGATTTTCTAAGTGCTGTAATTTTTCAAGGATCCTGTTTGGCTTAAACCACTCCATTTACAGGAAAAGAATTTTTGTGTCTGCTGGTCCTGGTGAAACTCACATTTTTAACATTGCAACTGGAGATCTAAAATACACTTAGGGAACATTACATTACACTATACCTGAAGTTAAAACATGATTTTCACTTTCTCCCCCATAACAGCAATCAATCTTAACCTGGTTTTAAAATTAAAAAAAAAAAAGCTCCTCTCAATTTGAATTCCAGACTGTTTCAAAAGACAAAATTACAGCTATGCATTGATACTGCAGTATTTTTTATGAAGGTTCTAATAAGATTGAGTTTATGATTAATCATATCTCACTATCCCCATAATGAAAACAAACTTTAAACCTGCAAGATCTCAGTAATATGTAAAAGCTCTGTTAAAAAGGTCTATGAAAGGGCTTTCTCCTTTGCTTACTGAAATGGTGAAAAAACATGAATGATATAATATCCATGAACGGACTAAAACAAAACAAAAACAACTGAACTACAGGGGAAAAAATACATAACCTATCATGCTATGAATAAGATTAAATTAGACGAGAAGCACAATCTGGAATAATCAGCAATAAAACAGGACACGCACAACAGTGGGAAATCTGCCATTGATATCTTTTGGAGCACTGAACACACAAAGGCTCAAGTTTAAATTCTGCAGTTACTAACTAGTTTGTTGTAACTCCTCTGCACTTTAAAAGTATTTTCTTAAGCAGATCTACCCAACAGGGTCTTCAAATACATTTGTTTTGGTTATTAGTAATTTAATACTAACACCAAGCCCAGGTTAAAATAATACATTCACACACAGATCAGGGGATTGTGTATGACACAGCTTTCCGTGGAAAATTACGACTGAGCAGAAACATCAGGAATTAACAACTCTGTTCCTCAGTCATTTTAGAAATGTGTAATCTGACCAGAAAACTTTGCTTATGAAAGTAAGCTTAAAAGACACTAATCTCCTTTCTCCACTTCCTCGACTTTTTAGGAAAAAAAGCTGCTTCTAAGCCAAAGTGTGACTCCTTGGAAGAAACACACACACAATATTTGCTATTACTAGGAAAAGCCCACTGCAAATTGAATTTATGGCTTTACAAGTGAAAGTACAGCAGCTGAACTAACAAGTTGAGTGCTGATTTTTTTTTTAATAACTACCTTTTGTATCAGTAATCTCTATGGCAGAAATAAATTTTATTTCAGGTTACCTATCTGTTCTACTTTAAATACCAATGGCAACACAGGAAGTTCATAAAAGTGTATCCTCAGGAGGCTTACACACTTCACTGAGAACAGTAAAGTGAACGGTTACACATCTGCAGTCTGAACTTAGAGATGAACACAAGCAAATTGTGAATGTGCATTTTTCAAATGATTGTGCCCATTTTCCACTGACTCATGATTGCTGGCAGAAATGAATAACACATTTTAATATAGTATAGAGATTTGAAAATCACAAATACAGAGAGTATGTGTGGGTATATATTCATCTTCTATGCATACACAACACCAAGGCTATAGGTTGTCATCTGTTTTTAATACTAAAACATCAGTTAATTTATAAGGCAGAACTGTAAAATGTATATATACAACACTGCATCAATCATGTACAAGTACTAGTGCTGTTCAACATTTCTGTAAATCCTCCATTAAACTTAGATTTGAGACTGAACCAAAGACTTACATGGATCAAGTCATGGTTGCTTGGAATGCTGAAAGAGAGACATAAAATGCTGTGCTATTTCATGTCAAGATCATCTGCAATTCACTTCATTATTTCAAAGAACACTAGCACCTCAAATACAGTGCACTCTATATTAAAGCCAGAGCTTTTTCCTTTTCTTTAATTCAAGAGGCAACTACTAAATGAAAATTGGAAGATCAGCTGACACAACTCCTACATTATTTGACACCATCGGTACATTGCTAATGTAAGCAAAGAAAGAGCAGAGCCTAGTGCAGCTGTTCAGTAAAATAACAAGGAATTATCTATTTGAATACTAGTAATGTCTTGCTTTGCATTTCCATGTTCCCTATTGATCCTTGTGATGTACCATAAGCCATTAGACAAAATATGGCTCATTCTGTATGGAAAGCATATAAAAAAAGTGAACATTCAACCACCGTACCTCAAATAGTGACCGAAAGTATAAAGCCCATGTGTCACCTAAACCAACTCTACAGAAATGTAAAACTTTACCAAGGTAAAGGAACACCACATGAGAAAGCATGCGTGAGTGTATACACTGTCCTTGCATTTACTTGAGCAAGACTTCAGAGACCTGCCTTTTCAGAAGAACTAAACATAATATTCAGAAAAATAACAGCTGCATATAGTAACAAATCAACTTGCGAAGAAAGTGATCCGTAAAAATACGCATGATATTTTGCTTTAGCAACAGCTGCTCCAGGTACAATTTGAAAAGTACTGTGCCGTAAAAGTGCTCACAACTTCTAAAGTCTTTTGGCAAAGGTAATGAATATTCAACATCTGCAGGGCTGTTGGAAGTTCATGAACTACAGAAATAAAAACGATGCCTTCTTTTGGTAGCCTAGGTCTTGTGTAAAAATCCAAAAATAATACAGCCTAGTAACAACATCCACAAGGAACCAGATACTTGGCCCCAAAGTAAGATAGAGAAGCAAAGGGCTTATGGCAACTACTACTGCTAATGCAGGCTCCAGCACTTATGTTACCATGAAATCAAGCATAGCAGAGCTCAGCCTTTCCAAATCATGAGTTGGTTTGGGGAGGAGGTGGGGAACTCTGTGTCAACGTCTTTAATACAGCAGATGTGACTCATTGCACTTTTATTTAAAATCACAAACTTGAGGTCTCTCCTTTTTGCCTTCACTCAATGGCAGTAGCACTGAGGCAGCAGCACTGAGGCAGTGATGCTTCTTAAGTTTCTGCTCTGAGCATAATAAGTGCAATTAAATCACAGTATCTGACACTGTAGTTTTGTGAAATAGTGCTCAAACCCTGGCTTTAGTTTGTCTCCTTAATGCCCGGCAACACCCTTACTCACCTGATCTTCTGTGGTGGCACTGATCATAGAAAAATGTGGAATTAATGTAATCACTATAACATCCCCATAAATCTTCCTAAGACTTTTTTTTGCATTGAAGAACACATTTCACTTCTAACTGTTGTTTCAATAAACTAAGTAACCTGAGATATCTTTGCTCAATATACTTTGAATGCCGAAAGCATCTGTTAGGTCGAGTTGGGGCTTGGGGTTTTATTATTATTTTTAGGACAAGAAAAAGGCGTTTTTCAAACACTTGTCTGCATCTTTCATTTTCTCATTTGAATTCCTCAGCTCTAATTCAATAATCATCTATTAGAATTTCAACACCTTGTTGTCCCAGTATCGTCTTCCAATTACTTTTCACAGTATCCTGGGAAAGAACTAATGCCAAACGATACTCTCTTTAAGTTTGTAAATGCTGTCTTTGAAGTTGAAAATTTAGAACTTCCCTCATTTACATTCGCCTGCCAAAGCATATATCCTGCATTTAGTCCCATGATGATATTTTGCATGTAAGCTTTAATTATAAATTCAAGGGAAAATGCTTACATAAGTAACATTCCTTGCAAGGGTCAGAGTATGTCAAGTGTATCCACCATTTGTGTGAAGTGTATGCACTGCCCTACTCAAGTGTGGAAGGCCTGTTTGCTGTGCAGCAAGGCCCAAACCACTTCCCTATTCTGTACTCCACCTTCTCTAATTTTTTTTTAACTTTTGGACAGTCAAATCTACCATACCATCCTTTGCACACTGAAATTCACGAGGACGTTCAATCGCTAAACTAACACACTGTAACGCTCCACATTTCAAAGTGAAACTTCCCGTTGATGCAAAGTGGGTTTTATCCACAGTCAGGATCTAGGCTACCAGGGGGTAACAAGCATCACAATTCCATTTTGTATGTGGGTCAGCCTTAGGCAGAGCACATCACACTCATCATGTACCTATGCACATACTGCAGCCATGGGCCAAAAAAACAAACCTTGAACTCAAACACTCCCCCACAAGAACCAAGAACCCTCCTTGTCACTCCGACCAGCGCACTTTCATTTGAGACTGCTTGATAAATAACACAAATTTGACTATGTGAATATAGTAATGGGTATTAACTCTTAAAAGTAAAAAATACTATTGAAAAGCATTTTAAAATTTTACTGCAAATATTGACTTTTCTCATATTTAGCAATGGCATTGACATCTATTCAAATATCTTCATTGTAATAAAATTAAGCAGAAAAACTTGTCAATTTTTCATACTTTAGTCCCTAGACATAGCCTACGACGTTCTTTACAAAGATTCTTAGAGGTTAAACAGGCAAACTACTGTAAACTTAAACGCTGTCAAACAAGAAATTTTTGTTTAAGTTTAGTGGAAACAGGAAAATTCAGTGAAGAGCAGTTAAATTACTCTTGAGAGACATCTATATCTCCGAGATCAGAATGTAGTCTTCTGAAATTGTCATTATTTTTTCATTTGAGAAATCAGAAACAGACTGCACCTGCACTTCTGCAGCTGTATAAGGCTGTATAACGCTATCTGACTTAGAATATGGCTATCCAATACTGATTGTTTTAAACAATATGGGCGGCAGATATGATCCAAGATTAGTGCTCATTTGTACAGATATTAGTGCTCTAACAAAAGTGCGAAATGAGATAATGGCAGAAATGCCAACTACAGAAGTAGTATTTTTAGCTGCAATTTTGTAATGCCTTCTGTCTGAGATTCCTAAAACACTTCACAAAAATTGAATTACATTTATGAAATGATGTTAAAGAAATAAACCTCACTACATCAAAAACTGCAATGTTAAAAAATTAATACAACAGAGCACTCATTTGTTTGTACTAATTTTGATACAGAGTCTAATTGAAAAATCACAATTTAACATTTTACAGAAGGATGCAGGGCACAACCAAAACCACTCAGAAATATCAAGTGGCTATTTCCATTTCTTATTTTTCCCCAACCAGCATTTAGCTAGTATAAATGCTGATTTTAGTCTGTCTAAGATCCATAGTGAAGGGAAGATAATTTATATTTTTACTGCTTTTTCAAGGATGCTCATCAGTATTGTCCAAGTGTGTCACAGACACTCATTAATTCACTCACAATCCCCATTACATGATGAGAAAGCAGTATTATGCCCTTCCAGAAACCGGAAACAGATATAAAAAGACTTATGGAAAGCCACTGAATAACACAGCAGAAAGGCCAGGATCAGGAACAGCACATGGGAGCACTTGCCTGTCTGTCCTTATCTCCAGCCCGTGTTGATTGCTGCCAGAAATGGGAGAGAGCTCTCTCTGCAGTTCATTTCTTCTACATATCAGACACCAAAAGGCTCAAGGTAGACAACCTAAACATGAGAGCATCCAGCTTTGGTGGCTACTTGCTATATTATGATTTGCGTTTCACGCTTAGCAGCATACAAGGTCACCATCACATAGGCAGAGACACAAGCTAGTCACCGTTGCATTGTCTGTATTGACCATAATCATGTGAAGCTTCTTTCCACAGTGTTTCACAGAATCACAGAACAGCTGAGGTAGGAAAGGTCGTCTGGTTCAAACTCCATGTTCAGCAGCATCAGCTAGAGCCCGTTGCCCAGGACTGTGTACACGAAGCTTCTGAATGGATGGAGAATCCACTACCAATCCTTGGATTCACTAAGGATGGAGAATCCACTACCCCTCTATGCAACCTGCATCAGTGCTCAGTCATCCTCACATGAAAAGGTGTTTCCTGATGTTTAGAAGGAACCTCCTGTGTTTCAGTTTGTGCCCGTTGGCCCTTTTCGTGTCCCTGGATGCCAGTGGAAAGAGGCTGGCTCAATCCTCCTTGCATCCTCCATGGGATAGAGGATGTATCCTCCAGGACCTACTGGAGAATCTCCTCAATGGAGAGCTACAAGGATGATTAAGGGACTTAAATATCTCTCCTATAAAGAGAGACTGAGAGAACTGGGGCTCTTTAGCCTTGAAACAAGATGGCTGAGAGGGGATCTTACTAACGTATATAAATATCTGAGGGGTGGGTGTCAAGAGGAAGAGGACAATCTCTTCTCAGTGGTGCCCAGCAATAGAACAAGGAATAATTGGTATAAGCTAAAACACAGGAAGTTCCACCGCAACATGAGGAGAAACTTCTTTCCTGTGAGGGTGACAGAGCCCTGGCACAGGGTGTCCAGAGAGGTTGTGGAGTCTCCTTCCCTGGAGACTTTCAAAATCTGCCTGAATGTGTTCCTGTGTGGCCTGTGCTAGGTGATCCTGCTCTGGCAGGGGGTCTCTAGAGGTCCCTTCCAACCCCTAACATTCTATGATTCTGTGATTTAATGTATGTTGATGACATCTTCCACTAAGCCTCTGCTGCAAGGTGAACAGTCCCAAATCTCTTAAGACTTTTCATGCAAATTGCTCCAATCTCTTACTCATTTTTATGGCCCTTTATCGGACTCTCTCCAGCATGCCCATGTCTCCTCCCAGACCGGGAAGCTGCAGCAGACACAGTACTCCAGAAGTTACCTCACCAGTGCTGAGCAGAGCATCTCCCTCGACCTCCTGGACATACTCTGTCCAATGAAGTCCAGGATATCATTCACCATCTTTGCCAAAAGGGCACATTGCTGGTGGCCACCAGGATCCCCAGATCCTTTTCTACTGATCTGCTTTCCAGCTGTGCGGCCTGCAGCGTATGGTGTGTGGAGCTGTTCCTTCCCAGGTACAGAACTTTGCACTTCAGTGCAGTAACTCAAGGCTACTATCAGCTCACTTGTCCAGCCTGTTAAGGTCCCTCTGGTTACAGCACGACCCTCTGGCATATCAACCAGTCCTGCCAGTTTTGTGTCACCTGCAAACTTGCTGAGGGTGCACTCTGCCTCACCATTCAGATGACGATGTTAAACAGAACTGGATCCAGATTTGAATGCTGGGGCACACTGCCAGTCACTGGTCTCCAATTAGATCGTTCCGCTAGTCACGGCCATACAGCCAGATTTCAACACACCATCTAGCCTCTACATAAACAGCTTCTCTCTGAGGATCTTATGGGAAACAGTGTTAAAGGCCTCACTGAAGCCTAGGTAGACATGATCCACTGCTCTCCCTCTACTAGGCTAGATGTTTCACAACAGAAAGTTTCCAAGTTGCTCAAGCATGACTTCCCATCCACGCTGACCTACTGCTGATGATTATCTTGTCCTTTATGTGCCATGAAATGGTTTCCAGGATTAGGTTCTCCAGCATTTTCCCAGGACTGAGATGAGGCTCACCAGCCTATAGTTCCCTGTATCCTCCTTCTTGCCCTTCTTGAAGATGGGGATGACACTTGCTTTTCTTCAGTCTTCAGCTCCTTCTCCCAGTCACCATTACTGATGAAATACCATTGAATGTGGCCTCAGAACTGCTTCTTCCAGCTATCTCAACACCCGTGGGTGCATCCCACCAGGGCACATGGATTTCCATGTCCAGTTCACTGAAGTGTTCTCTGTCATGATCCTCTTCCACTGACAGTACATCTTCCTTGCTCCAATCTTCCTCCTCAGAAGGCCAATCTTGGTAGTAAAGACTGAACCAAAGAAGATATTTAGTACTTTCTTTTTGTTGTGTGTAATCAAGTCCCCCATATCATTTCTTTACCCTGTTATCTGTGTGCCTTCCAGCTCTATTAGCAAATGAGCCAAGGATATCTGTTAAACACCCCTGATTACCATGGAACCTACCAAACAAGAGGAAGAGCAAAACCAGCACAAACTGGCTTTCCCATTTTTTGGCTTAAAAGCACCTGACTTCATAACCATCACAAATCTTTTAACTGTTCAGGTAGTGATGACTTTTTTCCACCCCCCCAAGGAGTGAGGACCAAAAGAAGACATCAAGTTCTCCACTTCCAGCACACGATGAGCTGTGTACTGCACAGTCCTATGAGAGGGCTCTCCTAGCATTACTGAGGTGATTGAGGAAGAGCAAGTACACCACAGGACATGCAATCAACCTCTAATGCCTTCAGAATATGAAGGTGCTGGGGCTCTTCAGGAAAAGGATGAGTCTTCTTTAAAATGAAAACTATTATGCACTGTTAGATAACTGTATTACAAAAAGTTGTTGCTATTCACAATCCTGCTACTTTAGCATTTTTTTCTCATTTTATAGGCAGGTAGGTGAAAAGTGTTAGGTAATTTATTCAAGACTGCGTGGTGTTAGAATCAGGGTTAGCTGGTACGTGTCTGCACTTCTTATGCTTAATTCGGTGAACCAAGGCTGTTCTCTTTCCTCAGAAACGTGTCAAGAACAGTCATAAGAAATGCTTTTTTTTTTAAAGAACTGTTTAAGGAAAGATGAGGGAATATTTTATTTATTTCAGTACAATCACTTATCTAGAAGCAAAATATTTTCTTGGCAGATAAGTAAGCTGCAACGTTCCACCAAGCTGACAAGCTCAGCTCTACCTTACACCTCCTACAGCATCTCTCACATCACAGAAACATATGCCTTGTTAAGAGTCTGGTTTGTATATCTCTTTGTTTGATAGTGTTCATTTCCATGTGAAATATTGCCATGAAAAAAAATGCATGAATTAATCTTTTTATGTCCTAATTTCAATTTTCAGGCCATGTTTTCTCCCTTGTCTTTCTTAAACAGCACGAAGATTGCACAGTAAAAGAACTGGACATTCAACACATCTTTTCAGACTATATGCTTAGATATGGATCAGTTTGGCTGCTTTCTATGGTTTTGCTTGGTTGTCTGGTTGTTTTTTCACACGGAAAGTAAAGTCTATTTCTGAACGAAAAATACTAAAATCTGACGTGCAAGTATATATCTTATTACCAAACTTTACTCATACAACATGGCACACTTCATTGGCAAGACTGTGTAGTAACTTAACAATCTGACTGACAACACAAAAGTAACCCTATTACCTCCATTAAAAAAACAAAACAAAACAAAATAAAACAAAACAAAACAAGAAACTCTTGGCAGTGCAGGGCTCTTGCTTGAAATGTTCAAAACCCATACACATTACTTCTCTCAAAAATACGTTCAAATCCTTTTAATAAAGTTGCACTGTGTTTTATACATGATAACCACCTTACTATAATTCCTGTATTTTTTATTATAATTTCATTATTTTTTTTCCACATAATAGTGCTCTAATTCAATGCTTTCGTAAAGAATATTTAAAAATCTAACTTTCTAACACTGCTTTGACAATCTGGTCTCTCATCTGGATTTTAATACTTGCAAAAATGCATGGCCTGGATCTGGAGACTGAGCTTAACAATCAAACTTGGAATAGAGACTACAGAATGAATTTTTTGGAGTGGAAAATTGCCAGAAGTCTCTCCTACACTCCACTGTGCCTTCTATAATTCCTTACAGATGGGAATTAAATAGTGAAATAATCAACTAAACTCGGTGGAAAACTAGACTGTCTCAGTACAAAGAATAAGGGACCCACGCCCAGATGCAGAGAGCATCCAGTGACACCATTGTAGGGAACCTGTGGGCATGCAGTCATGTATTTATGTCAGCCTGTGTAGGAGTATCCACAGTAGTGCTAATCTAGATAGCACAGTTAAAAATAGCAGTGAAGGCAGATGAAAGCCGAATTCAGCATAGCTTAACAATCTGTCCAGAAGGTTTGGAGAGCCCTCTCATAAGTCTAGGCTGGCATGTCTTCACATTGCATATAGATCAAAGCTAGCACAGATCTGTCTACACGTCCCGAGATCACATACTCAACTGCAGTCTAGACACATCCAGAAATATTGCTACTGTAGATATGTTCATCTGAAAACTTCATTTTCAAAAAGCAAAGCCTGGGAACATACCATAAAGCATATGGGACCTGATGAAGAACACATGCTGGGAAAAGTGTCCATTTTGCTAAATTGTATTAGCTTGCCTAATTCCTCCCTCTACACAACCTGCTTCCCTCCTACTCCTGGAGGGCACTGTAATAACACGTGCTGGCTGGCCTTTCCTGTGGGGATTCAGAGTCAGGCGAGATTAACCTCATCCTTCAGGTACAGCGACTCACCCAGCTTTACTGTCTAACCAAGAGACACCGTTACACTCTACAGGCAGCTGAAGGCAGCCATGTTACACGTAAATGGCACTCACTCCTCTTGTAAATGGCACTCACTCCTCTTCATAAAGTGCTGACATCAGACGCTGAAGTCCTAAGCTAAGCAGGCACATTTAATTATCTACTGTTTCAAGGTCAGTTATTTCAGAAGAACATGAAGATACCAACAACACCTCCATCCACTACTGCTGCTACCAAAGGTAGATTTTGCTGTGATGCAGAAAACCCAGGAGCTGATAAAGTCCTTCAAATTCACGACCTGCTCTCCTGAAATGCTGATTTGCTGTACAGCTGCAACACTACATCCTCCATTAGCTTCAAACTACAAACTTACTGCTGACATCACATCCTCCCAAGGATGGCTTACTACCATCTGTCCAGTAAGTGACCAAAGGGATTTACGTACGTTCTTAAGCTGACTGCGTAATGACTGATTTCACTCTGGGGAGATTTTGTGTGCACTTTGCCAAACAACAACCAGAAGACAAATTTTTCAGCATGCTTAGCTGGCTTATGAGAAGAGTATAAAGACACATGATCTAGTGTTGACTCAGACAATTAAAGTTCTGGTAGGAATCAGATCACAGCAGCAGGGATTACATACAGGCTAATTTACCATGGGAAGAAATGAGCTAGTGAAACACAGCAAGTTCTGGGTGCAGGGATAAAAAACCCATGCTGCTGCCTGTCTCTCTGTTGAAACCCTGAGCTCTTGCACAGTTGTGCTCCACTATAGCTGTCTGAACCTCAGAACCTCAGAATTCAATGACAGCTAAACCTCCACTCATAAGGCAGTGCTGTTCCAGCCACTGCATCTCAGATCAGATTTGTGAAATGTTCTACTAGAAGTGCAGAGGGGCAATGGTTAACTTCTCCACATAGAGAGTGTCACAGTAAAGAGCAGAAATACAATTTCCATTACACTGTTTGCTAATGTGCTTCATCTGTGACTCTCAAGAACTGTAAGGAGGAGGGTGAGAGTTTAATTGCTCTCTGTTCGGTCTTAGAGAATGACAGCTAAAGTTGCCAAGTATGGTGCGAAAAACCTACCCGTTAGACTGACGTTATCAATGACTTTGAAAGCACTACTGAGCAGCTGAGATAACTGCTAAATTTGTGTCATATATATCCATAGCAGATTCATAACACTGAACAATAAGTAATTATTTTATATTAATCTCTCAGATACTGGTGCTCCCAAAATTCTCTTCCAAGAAATGTTGTATTGAGCTACTTGTAAACAGAGGCTTCCTAAATCTAGAATTAAGAGTCAGCTTATAACCAAAAGCAGTATCTTTATCACAGACACAATATGGTACACTAATGTAAATAAACATTAACAGAAATACATTGAACTATATGAAAAACCTTCAATCATTAATTTTTGGAACTGTACCATGTGCTCTGTAACAGTGTATCACAATTTCGGTTCTCATTTAACTTGCAAATAATTGCTTTCACAGCATTCTTTCCAAGATCTAGCCTATTCAGTCATAACAGTAACTACTGTTGCCATAATTAAACTTTAAAAGGTAGTTCTCCTTTTCCTACAGAAAACCTAAAATGCCACAAGCAAATAACTAACATGACAATGTATACAGAGCAATACAAACAAATCCAGCTCCCTGAAAATTATGCTATCAAATTGCTTTAAGTAAATACCACACTAAGATGTTGTAGAATGTACCATATTCCGAAGGACAGTGAAAAGCTCCTTTTTCTAACCTGCTGTTGTCCCATGGGTACACTGCCTCACTCTGTTTATAGCTACCACAAGAAGGCACATTAACTCAAATACAAACAATGGTAGTCAAGGGGCCCAGATAACTACAACTCTGCAGATACAAAGTGAGAAGCATTGGTGGAGTTCAAGCTCACAGTATTTCACAGATTCATAGAGTGCATTGTGTTGGAAGGGACCTCTACAGGTCATCTAGTCCAACCCTCCTGCAGTGAGCAGGGACATCTTTAACTAGATCAGGTTGCTTAAAGCCCCATCAAGTCTCACCTTGAATGCCTCCAAGGAAGGGGCCTGCCTCTGGGCAACCAGTTTTTCACCAACCTCATAGCAGAGAACTTCCTCCTAATGTCTAATCTAAATCTACCCTGCTCTAGTTTAAAACCACTGCCTCTCATCCTGTCACTACACACCCTCGTAAACAGCCCCTTCACAGCTTTCCTGTAGCCCCTTTCAGGTACTGGAAGGCTGCTCTAAGTCTCCCTGGAGCCTTTTCTTCTCCAGGTTGAACAGCCCCAACTTTCTCAGCCTGTCTTTGTAGAAGGGGTGCTCCAGCCCTCTGATCATTTTTGTGGCCCTCCTCCAGATCCATTCCAACAATTCCATGACACCACCAATGCTCCCAAGTCCTTTTCTGCAGGGCTGCTCTCTATCACATCAAGCCCCAGCCTACATTGATAAAGTGTACTGCTCCAACCCAGGGTCAGGACCTTGTACTTGGCCTTCTTAGGCCTCACGAGATTCATACGGACCCAATTCTCCAGCTTGTCCAGGTGCCTTTGGAGGACATCTCATCTCTCTCGCATGTCAACTGCACCACTCAGCTTGGTGTCATCTGCAAACTTGCTGAGGTTGCATTCGATCCCATTGTTTAAATCGTTGATGAAGATATTAAACTGCACTGGTCCCAGCCCTGAGGGACACCACTTGACACCTATCTCCATCTGGACATCGAGCCGCTGACCATCATCCTCTGGATGCAACCATCCAACCAAATCCTTATCCACTGAACAGTCCACCCATCAAATTCATATATCTCCAACTTAGAGAAAAAGATGTTACAGGGGCCATACGAAAGGCCTTGCTGAAGTCCACATAGATGACAGCCATTGCTCTTCCCTTGTCCACTGAGGTTGTCACTCCATCATAGAAAGCTTCTGGGTTGGTCAGGCAGGACCTGCCCTTGGTGAAGCCATGCTGGCTGTCTCAAATCACCTCCCTGTCCTCCATGTGCCTTAGCAGAGCTTCTAGGAGGATCCATTCCATGACCTTCCCAGGCAAAGAGGTGAGGGTGACTGGTCGGTAGTTCTGTGTCCTCCTGTCTACCATTTTTTAAGATGGGTGTAATGTTTCCCTTCTTCCAGTCCCCAGGGACCTCACATGACTTCCACGATTTTTCAAATACAGAGATGTCATTTATTCAAAGTTACTTACATTTAGCCACCATAAATTCCTTTACCTCTAATTTAAAATCTGGTTTAGGTTAATGAAAAGCAAGTAATTAATGATGTAAGTATATCTCAATTTCCTGGTCATGCCATTCTGTAATTCCAGATAAGTTTTTGCTCATGTCCTAGCAACAAGCACAAATATTGTGCTTTATCCAGTGTTCAACACAGGAGTTTGTAAAATTATAATATCCCAGTATTTAACATAACTAGGACACATACCTTAAGACTCTCTGAATGTACATTAGCAGAAGTTAGTATACTCAGACTGAGCACAATAGAAGTGTGGGTCAGGGAATGTGACACCCAACTTATTTACCTTGCTAGCATTCTGCTGCTTCTGGGTGCACTGTACTTCCCAGTTTTATTTTGCTTTATTTTGGTTCTTTGTTTTTAAAAACTTTCTGGACACAGCACTTACAAATATTCAAATAAATCTCTCACCATGCTGATAACTTCTATATTTAAAATCTCAAGCCAATTCAAAAGCAATTCTCAGGCTCTTCATAGATTTCCTACTGTGACTTAACTAGAACTGAAGGTGTGGCATGTAAAAAGCAGAACGTTTACAGTTGTGCTTTAGTAAAAGAGAACACGAGATATGTAAATGCACATATAAACATGCCAGCAGTTACATGTTGTTAGTTTGGACAGTTAAAGGTATTTCCTATTTCTTAAGAAAAATGCCAGGCAGTATGGCCAGATCCTACAAAAGAACTACATGAATGAATAGCCAGCAGAGCAGTATAGCTTCAAGTCACAATCATGGGCATACCCCTGTCATGCACATCTGAAAAAGCAATGTAGCAGAGCCTGATTTTTCCTCATAGATGTAAACAAGTTTGCTAAAATGGGGGAGCGGGTTGAAGGGAAGTGTTAAGTTCCTGATTAGAATTTAATTTTAAATGTTAAGTTCCAGATTGGTACGGTAATAATAAAACAGATGGGGGGAGCAGGGGGAGGATTTACACACAAGAAGACGTCATGTAATATGAGTGTAAGAGATAAGTGAGACAATGCCTTTTTCTCCAGTATAAACAAAGAAAAATAATGCCAGCAGTTTGACTGCAAACAAGAATCGCAGAGGAAACGGAACTGAAAGGAAAATCTTACAAACCTAATGCTACCTTTTAACCAGAAAAATACATTTTCAAGCATTACCCAGTAATTCTTTATAAAGTGCAAACCAACAAGATTCATGGTCAAAATTAGCTTCCATAAATGTGCCTTAACATACAAGAAAACATACCTAGTGAAGGATTGCCCCAACTGCCGAATTTTGGCAGTTGAATTGTACTTCTGTTTGACACCTCTGAGATCTTCAGACCTCTGAATCACTTGGAGCTTTATCTTAGAAGATGAAATTACAGTTCCACCTCAGACACGTAAGCAGCAGGTGACATTTGTACCACAATAATTAATTAATTACTTTTTCTTCCTCACTTAAAAACTCTCTTGGGACCTTAAATCAATAAGGTATCTGATGCATATGTTCTCCTTTCTTGTTTCCAGTGGTTTCACTGTGCATATAAATCTACTGCAGAACCACATTTGCATTTAAAGAGAAATTCCCTTGTGTTTACTATGCACCTGCTCCATGTAAGTCTACCTTCTCTGCCTCCTTTGAGAAACAGACCTGCCATGAAAAGAGAGCACAGACACAATGCTCCTCCAAGTCTTCTTGTCAATCATGTAAGCATTATTTCCTTTAGTTTAGTTATGGTCCTATTTTGACAACAGTTGAAAACAACAACTTCCAAAATCTCGTACTTCTCAACCTTTTTCAACATATTTTTAATCTTGACAATTAACATATACATTTCAACTGTACAAAATCACTGTAATTTCTAAACGATATATAGTAAAGCACTGGCGAACGAGTTCCTTACAAAGACTTTTACCTGAAAAATATCAACTTTATTTTACTTAGCATTAATTAACAGGGCTACATAAGGAAAGATGAGAATATTCTCCCGATGGCATTTCACCTCCAACTGTAACCTGAAATAGATGTAGGTTTATTCTAATAAAACTGAAATGAAAATGGTAATTGTTCCTTTCGCTTTCCCTCCTTGCTCCTGTAACCACACTCACGATTCATTGGTTGCTTCTGGAGCTTCATGCAGGTACTTAAGGCAGGGGTGGAAACAAAGCTTTGCTCCACATCCCATCTAGTTAGCTGAAATGTTTTAAGAATGGGTGAGGGGAGATACCATGGGGCAACCCACAAAGGCTGCTGGGACTACTGGTCTTTGTGCTGGCGAGGTGCAGCATCATCACTCCATGCATACAAGACACCAAATAATGTCACAATTAAGAGGCATCCTTGCCTTACCACAAATGCGACTTCTGTGCTGCTGTGACAGTGTGCTCCCCTTCACATAGGGCTGCCTCTGTTTGTATGCTCCCCCTTCTTGCCAGCCTCTTATCACAGCATGCAGGCAGCACTACCCACAGGTCTCCACTTTGGAGGACAAGAACTAGAGTGGCTGCAGCAGGGCTGTCATGCTTTCCCCTTCCTGGTTCTAATCAGGCAAGCGTCCAAGCAGGACAGAGCTGTTGTGCGTGTAGATACAACAGGGGCCTGGGACATCCTGGAAGAGGACTGTGAGAGAAGGACAGCTGCATCAGTGTTGGTGGTGTTCCACTTCAGGTATGTGTGGGAAAAAGGCTTCTTTTATCTCCTTATGTCAAAATTCCACTTACAGTTTTATTCTGAGTAGCCCACACTGGACTACTCACATAACCAAGCAGTTTTTTTTAACAGGCTGCTCTCTTCGGATTTGGCGGTAAGTCTACACAGGTTCCCTCCTGTGATATAATTCCGGTTTACCACCTTTTTCAACAGGCTACAAGCCACATTTGCTTTCTGCAGTGCACTGAGTCAATGACACAGGCCAGAAATTACAAAGACCTGAAAGACAACTGAACTGCTGGTTTGAGATACCACTGGTGAATGGAAAAAGTGGAATAGTCAGTCTTTGACACACAAAAACATGCTCAAATGAAACGTACCACACTTTACAAAGTGAGCCTTTTCACATCAGGCATTGGCACTACGCCTCTGTGCTAAGTGAACAAATACCTAAGTGAAAAGCTGCTGCACTGATTTGGAACCAGAACTACAGTGGTGAGGCAAGTTTCTTCTTGACCACTGGACACATCAAGTTCTAATTGCTTTATTCACATGAAAACCCCTTTTCACTGTGTTTGAACTCCCTTCTGAGCGACCCCTCAATACTGCTCTCAAGAACAGGTTTCCATCTGAGATGCAAAACCTTCAAAATATGGCTAGAGTATGGCACCAGGCATACTCACGGGCTCAGCAGTACAAAGAAAGAAGCGGCTTACCATATTCACTAGGCAGCCCGTGAGATAGTTGCAGAGGATTTTGGGATGGAGAAGCTCATGTTCATGGGTGGTAGTAAGGCAAGGGTTCCTATTATCTATGGCTTGTTGGGAGTATATGCAGTATATATACCTACTAAATTCAGTACAGGCAGGACACTGAAAGTCTCTCATAGCACACTGTGCAAGGCTGAAACACATGCACATCACTCAACATCTATTCCTGGCTGCGTGATCAGAGTTATTTTACACAAGACATAAAGTAATTTTGATTTTCCTGTGCTACGATTGTAACCCTTTCTTCAGGCATTTAAATATCACAAAAGGGCCCAACAACCAAGTGATTTGCTTCAGAACAATTTTTCAGAAACTTCTTACATTTCCTTCTGCGGCTGGATTGCTGAGGTGTACAACAGGGCCATACTTCCAAGATTTCCTATGGAGCCATAGGCACTAGCAATTTTTCTGGTGGGTTTTGGAAGGGGAGTGCTTTTTGAAAAGCAGTTGAGACTGATTAATATCTCCCTAACAGCTGTGGCTTTAAGCCAGCCATTGAAAGTGCCATGAGGTGATAACAGTGACAATGAAGATTGCGACTATTTAGGAGCTGGTTTGTATCTAGTACCATCAGGATAAGCTGCATTTCCTTGTGTAAAAATGCTCACTGATAATGGGTATGAAAAAGGTTTGATGGCTCGTGCTGCCAGAAAAACAATCTTGGACTGACCCAAGTATAAGACAAGGCACACTTTTTTTCTACCAGACAACTTTGCATTTGCATACCCCCAGTCACAAACACGCAGCTCCTGCTCGCTTTTCTTACAGATTTTGCTATGACCCGGTGCGACGGGAGGGTG
>NW_009722177.1:2182-2496 GCF_000703405.1 Apaloderma vittatum | reverse complement strand
CATTCCTCAGGTTCTTGACCAAAGAATGATATGGAGACAGTACAGGATAAACAGCTCTGTAATCCAGTATTTGTAAATACAGATTTTCATCTCGATCTCTTACTGCAGCAAATCTTCACACACAGTATATGCGTTTTTGCTGTCGTCTCTTGTCCCAAGGAAGTGTATCCTGTCAGCTTGAGAGAAATACCTGTGCCATAAAAAGGCTCTCTGAAAACCACAAGGTGAACGAAATGCAGAAGGTAATCGAGTTTGCAGTTAGTTCATAGAAAATAATCTGTACAGGCTTCCGACTGTGAGACAGAGACTCGGGA
>NW_009722177.1:1279-1678 GCF_000703405.1 Apaloderma vittatum | reverse complement strand
ACCCTCCCAGAGTCTGTCCGTGCAGCAGCTTAGGGTGATGCCTGCAGAGGGCCTGATTTCACTTCCACTGTACGGCAGAGGTGGCCTTAATGAGTACAGGAAAACCAATATAAGTTAGAAGTTATGAAGGCTTCTGAGCTTGAATGTTTTCATTTCTTTTTTTTGGTACTTTAACATTGATCAAAATCCACAGAATCTTGGAAAAAAGTGCTTCCTTGCTTTAATGATTTGCACCTTACGCAATCCAGTGAGACCAGAGTTAAGTGTAGGAGGACTGCTGTAGGTCGTTGCTTTAAAGACTCTGAGCAGCGTGTTGGTCGGGGTAAAATCAGCACACAGCTTTGACACCATGCAGACATCCAGAGCTCCATGCAGAGCGGGCTCTGTGTCTCCGAGCGC
>NW_009722177.1:1003-1264 GCF_000703405.1 Apaloderma vittatum | reverse complement strand
CCGTCGTTGATCAAGCTGTGAAGAGCCCCGTCAGTGTTTGCTGGCTCCTGTGAAGCGTCAGATCCAAGCACGTGTGGGCCGAGTTGCTCATGTGCAGCTGTTGCATGGCTACGAGCAGCTCTCCGTGAATGGGAGTTCTCCTCTCCTCTTGGTGGCTGAGAGAACTGAGGATGGTGTGGCGGTGTGAGGGTTGCCCCTGTGGGAACGGCACTGTGCCTTACTTGGCCAGCAAGGAGACAGCGTCAGTGTTTTCCTCCGTAT
>NW_009722177.1:0-210 GCF_000703405.1 Apaloderma vittatum | reverse complement strand
CCTTGTACACATACAAGCGTTCTCTTCCTCTTGTCTTAGGATTTTCAGTAATTCTGGCAAACTGAGTATTGTCATCCAAAGGACAAAGCGATGGAGCTAAGCTGGCCATTTGGCTGATAAGAATCTGCGTTAGAAATAAGCCCAGCTATGATCAGTCCAGGGATCTCTGTGTGTGTCTCTGTTGGCTGGTTTTAAACATACAATATTAAA
>NW_009722176.1:0-2421 GCF_000703405.1 Apaloderma vittatum | reverse complement strand
AGGCCGGCCCAGCCCTAACCCACGACAAAGGGGTACAGTTTCAAACTGAAAGAGAGCAGATTTAGATGAGACATTAGAGAGAAATTCTTCTCTGTGAGGGTGGTGAGGCACTGGAACAGGTTGCCCAGAGAAGTTGCAGATGCCTCATCCCTGGAAGATTCAAGACCAGGCTAGATGGATCTTTGAGTAACCTGGTCTCATGGGAGGTGTCCCTGCTGATGACAGTGGGGGTTTTAATTAGATGATCTTTAAGGTCCCTTTGAACCCAAACCATTCTATGATTCTGTGATTCTCCTTCATTCCCAAAAGTGTTATTTGCAGGAACAGGAAGACTACTAAATAAGAGCTTACTTGAGGGAATGGATGTCAGAGGGACCTTCACAGGCTTGAGAAATGGGCCAGTGCAAACTGCATGAGCTTCAACAAGTCAAAGTGCAAGGTTCTGCACCTGGGTCGGGCCAATCCCACGCACAAATATAAACAGGGTACAGAGTGGGTTGAGAGTAGGCCTGAAGACAAGGACTCCGGAGTGCTGGTAGACAAGCAGCTCAGCATGAGCCAGCAGTGTGCTCATGCAGCCCAGAAGGCCAGCGCATCCTGGGATGCATCAAGAGTGCGGCCAGCAGATCATAGAATCACAGAATGGCCTAGGCTGGAAGGGACCTTAGAGATCATCTAGTCCAACCTCCCTGCTGTGGGCAGGGACGCCACCTCTTGACTAGACCAGGTGGGACCATGGGATCCGAGCGGGCATCGAACCCGCGACCTTGGTGTCGGACATTTCTGTCAGCACCACGCTCAAACCACTGAGCTAACTGGCCAGATCAAGAGAGGTGATTCTCCCCCTTTGTTCTTGTTAGACCTCACCTCAAATACTGCATCCAGTTCTGGTGTCCCCACCATAGGAGGGACATAGATCTGTTCGATCAAGTCCAGGGGAGGGCCACAAAGATGATCCAGAGGCTGGAGCACCTCTGCTGCGAGGACAGGCTGTGGGAGCTGGGATTGTTTATCCAGCAGATAACTGTTTACCCAGTTTATCCAGGAGATAAGGTACTCCAGGGGTACCTTATAACTGCCTTCTAATACCTGAAGGGAAGCTACAGGAAGGCTGGAGAGGAACTTTTTACAAGAATGTCCAGTGATAGGACAAAGGGAAATGGATTGAAATTGAAGGAGAATAAGTTTAGAATGGATCTTATGAAGAAATTCTTCAGTGGAAGGGTGGCAAGACTCTGGAATAAATTGTCCAGAGAAGTTCTGGATGCGCCCCCTGTGGAGATGTGCAAGGACAGGTTGGAGCAACCTGGTCTACTTGAGAGGTATCCCTGCCCATGGCAGGGAGGGGTGGATTAGATGATCTCTAAGGTCCCTTCCAACCTAAGCCATTCCATAGTTCTGTGATTCTATGATGATCAATTTCAGCTGAGACATTTTGGAGGAGAGGAGAATTAGCCATTGAGTCACTGTTGTGAATTATTGTTATTATTTTCTTTGCTTAGCAAGTTAATACTTCGTAGGAAAAAAAACAAACTTTTTTACACTTTCAATCTGTTTTTGAGAGCACTAGAGCAAGAAGTGGACACATACAATCTAGTACATTGATTGCAAACAATTTGATGGTAACCTTGAATAGTAACATCTTTCTGAAACAGAAGCAACACAGTTGACCTAAATTGGGTAACACATTGATATAATCCACAGAAAAGTGACATAAAAAAAACATCAGTGTATTTAGTTCTCATTCCAGGGAAAAACAAAGTCCTCATCATTTTTATAGGCTGTCTAGGCTCTTCTGGCTTTGCATAGATCAGCATTACTTCTGTACACACCTGTTCATTTCATGCTACAAATCGGGTGGCAGTCAGTCAGGACTAGCAATAAATAAACCCTGTGCACTGGCAAAAAAAGGTGTTGTGTCACAGAGAACTCACTTGAAAACATATTACTCTACACCCAAGGATCTGCCAGTAGCGTATGGCTGTGTGCAGCCAGGGCAGTGTCACACAAGTACAGATTGGCCTATGTAAGGATACCGTCCTCATGTCCAGTCGCTTCCTAGGCATAACTCACAATGCTTTTTCTGTAGAGTTGATTATTGTTCCCAGCAGGGTTACAACTATAACAAGCAAACTCCCCGGAGTCCAGATATACATTAGAAGGCTGTTACTTAAAGATCTCTAAGAATAAAACTTGCTTTGAGGGCTTGAGGGCACCGTCTAATTCCCTAACAATATTCTGCCGTGCAGAATCTGCCTCCTCTTTCCATCTCGCTCCTCCGAGGAGTTGGTGTGTGCCCAGGGCCATAGGTGAGTGTGCTGTGCGGCCCTTGGTTGGTCAGCCCCCCACCCAGCAACTCTCAAGCAAATGTTCCAATGAAGTATTTGTGTTAATCTAAGTTCTGTTCAACTGCGGGTGGTT
>NW_009722175.1:14345-41731 GCF_000703405.1 Apaloderma vittatum | reverse complement strand
CAGTTTTCTCTGGTTTTGAGAAAATGGAAAAAAAAAAAAAAGAAAATGAAATTGATCCTACAAGAGCACGTGCAGGGTTTCTTTTACCCTGGGCAAGGATACTCCTTTGCCAATGAATTACAGGAAAAGGACGACTTAGCATCTCTTGCAGTAACTCACTTTACGTACAGCCTGTGATGCTTGCCTCTTTCTCAAAAGTCACGAAGGAGACAAAGTTGTTATGGCATGCAAGTGAACAGCCAGCCCTGGCCTGATGTTAGACTGGCCAGGTAACCATCTGAAAAGCTGCTGGGCTTTGCACACAATGCAAAGGGAGAAGCTGGCTGGCTGTCTTAAGCCTGCAGCTATGCTAATAAAATAATAGGGGGGGATAAACTAGCAGGTGAACTATATGAAAAGGAAGTGAAGAATAGGTGAAGAATGTCAAAAGGTAATGAAACAGGGGTGCTGTCTTACAGACAGTGGTGGTGTCACAGATGAAGGCTGAAATAACCAAATAAACATATAAAATCAGAAAAAATAAAGGGCCAATGGAGAAGGAGTAAAATGTCAGTGCATTCTTTATTTAGGAGCCAGAAAAATGGGGAAAAGTGAATATAAGGTAAAGCATGTTAATGGTTTTTTGGAGCCTGTTCATCAGCCTTGTAACTCATTACCACAGGTTGATGTAATAATAAACCACAATAAAAAACATAACAATGAATCTCTTGTTTTCTTATCTTTACCTGACTGGTTTCTGCAGTCAAGGGCATCTGAGACGACCTCCCGAAGTGCCAACAAGGCAATGCAGGATGGATCAAACCTTCCTAAAAAAAATTACATCCCTAGACACTTTCCAAGTATTTTCCAGTAACAACTTCTCCAGTTGTTTCCCACAGCCTCTCACAGATACCTGATTACTCTTGCCTATGTGCTGTATCCTAAATGGCTTCCACCCTGTTTTTCACACTCATTCTTCAATATGTCAAGATCATTCTACGTCTAACACTGTATTTAAAGCTCCATGTCTGCATGGACTTACTTTTGCTAATGCCCCATAAAAGAAATATTAAGGGGAATCGAATCCAGGACAGACTTTTTTAGGAATTCTAGTCAATACATCAACTCTGAAAGTGAACTGTTTATACCTATTACTTGATTATACAACAAGGTCTGTAAAAACAAATCCATATAATATTTGTTTAAAATACTGAAATGTCAAGAAATGTCATAAACCTCACTGGAATCAAGATACATTGCTGCAACTGCCTGTCACCCATCCACATGACGTGTTACACTATCACAGGAGGAAATTCAATTAGTTGTCACTATTTATTCTTGACAAATCCTTCGGGGCAGTCACTCATTTGTCACCTTGCAGCTGCATACAAATGTTTTGTTTATTTATTTCAAATTTATTCCTAGAGATTGAAATTAAATTCACTTTTCTCTAATTTTCCAACTTCTCTTTCTTTTTCCATTAACAGCCCTTTCCTAAACTTTTGATATGTCACCTGGCAGACATAAATTTCCTGAAATATCTTGATAATATCTCTGAGATTACTTTGACCAGTTTCTCAAGTATCACCAGGTATTAAAAGCACGCATACCACCAAAACTTCCCTTTGTATTGTAATCTGAGATTTTATTGGGTTTTGCTAGTATTCTTTGCAATAACGTCTTCTGCAGCTGCCCTTTTTAGTGAAGGCTGACCTCTGAGTAGAAGACATCTTCCTTTGTCTTCTTGCTATTAATGCACTTAGACTGTATTTTTTTGTTACCTACCTATCCTTTGCTGGTTGCGTCTTAATCTTTGTCCTGGCCTTCCTAAGTACTATTAAATGCTATGCTTTTACAATCCCTCTCTCTAGATTTTGTTTTCTAGGATAACTAGAACTCTCCAAGGAATTTTCAAGGACAGTCTTGGATTTAAGCATTGGTGGGAATAATTTCCAATAGGCAGTTTAAATGCAGACACACTGCTTTGGTAGAAGAGAACTGAAAAGATTCATGGTCTGGTACTGTTTATTTCAATAGTACATATATATTCATATAACTACAACTACTACTACCTTTCCAACTACTTTCTAACATTGGATCATAGACACAGGACAAAGTCTAAACTCTTTGACATCTTCTTTTGGCAAAGAGATCCATAAATGCAACTGGTTTAGACCTGGAAACCAATATTTAAAGTCCTTTCACCTTCCAATTTTCTTTAGTTATATGCCCATTAAATTTATCATGTTCTGGAGAATTAAAACCATTCCGGGGTCATTCAGGGGCAATATGAAAGACAGAGAAGAAAGTCAGGTTTATCAAAGTAATTTTTTCATTTCTTGACCTTGAATTCCAGTTTATTAATGATCTTGTCCCATTATGAAAGATAATGTTGGCCTCCAAAAGAAAGATAAAGTTGGCCTCCAAAGGCAACGAAGAAAACTACCCACAGGCAACACAATTATGAACCTCTAAGGACCTGTTTAATTCTTCAGGAATTTAATTCTTCAGGAATGTCCATACTTAAAAACAAAGATGAATTTACAACTATCACCGTTTTTACTTCAAGGCAGCTCTTGAACTGACCTTCAAACTCTTACGCTTATCCTTTCTCTAAATTTTAAATCAATTGTATTAACAAGAGCTTTCCAAGTTTGTGGCTGACGTTAATAGGATCAATTAATCAAGGGCAGATCAAGTCCTTTTATGTTTTCAGTTATCATTGCCAAGTTGTATTGTATTCCTTTGATATATGTATATACACATATATATGAGAGGTTCACAATTTGGTTGCTTTTAAAGCAGATTTTCACAAGACATTTAAGAGTCTGAACTATTCACATTTGCCTCCATAGTATTGTTGTTTGCTATTTTCATTTACTTGGTCTGCCCAAATTAATTCCAAAGCTTACTTTTTCTCACTTTTTGGCAGAGAATAATCCAATTTGTTGCTATTAGATCCACCTTAAATTTTCAACCCCTGAAATTAAGGCACTGATCGTATCTTTTTTTTTGTTTTCGTATTTGGAATGGAAAAAGTGGGATAGATTTGTACTGCCTAACTTTAGGCACCTACTTTAGATGACACACTAAGATGCCACTCTGCTTAGGATCTCAGTATAGTCAAGACAGAAAAACAGGCTCCTATAAAGGATGATTTAAAGCATTGATATCAAACTCCACATCTGAACAACTCTCTGGAAGAAAATAATTTTCTGCGCTGATTATCTGGGCATTATATGGAGATTAATTGACTTATACAGGAAAACTAATCAGGTAGTTGTGATAGGGTGCATGACTGTCCCCCATATTTTTTAAAAATTGAGGAAGAAAATGTCTTCCTTTTTTCAACCAAACCCATTATGTGTGCCCAAACTGATATAAATAAAATTTGAATAATAGTTACTAAAATACTTCTGGTAGAGAGTCCATTCAACAAAAGATATCCAGATTCAATCCCTTTTGTCTTGGCGTTCATAATCACCTGTTTTTCATATCAGTTAAATTCTCACTTCTTATACAGAACAGATTTTTATTTTGGTTTTGAGGACAACTTGATTATCTGTTATACACAGGCATATTTCTTTTCAGTGTACTGACCCAAAGATATGAATTTCCTGTCTAAGAAAATGTCAATGGTTAAATATTTTTAATAACTTTTAGAAGCATCTATAAATGTCCATTTTACAAATAATATGACAAAATGGTGCCATATGAAAGAATATACAAACTGTCAAACTATTATATATTATATCCATAATCAAATACATGTATTTGATCCTCATATGAAGAATTTTTTAACTCAGTCTTTGACTTCTGCAATAAACTATCATAATAAATTTCTGCAGTAAAATACTATGAAAGATACCTGGTCTAATTTTCACTTTCATATTCTACAAAGCCAGCATTTCTGGAAACAGTGGGCAATGGGCTTTTTATCTCTGAATAATGATTCAATATGGAATTGATGCAATGAAACCACACATAAGGGAAACTCATTAGTTTTATGACACAAGCTTCAACGTACTTCCCAGAATTACAGACAGCCTGGAAAATGCTACTATTATATTTTACAAAGTAAATGAAAAAATTCTTCAAAATGCTACAAGTAAGGATAGAATCATAGAATCATTAAGGTTGGAAAATACCTATAAGATCACTAAGTCCAAACATCAACTGAATACCACCTTGACCACTAAACTATGTCCCAAAGCGCCACATCTACACATTATTTGAACCTCCAGGGATGGTAACTCCATCACTTCCCTGAGCAGCCTGTTCCAATGCTTCAGTAAAGACATTTTTCCTAATATCCAATTGAAACCTCCCCTGGTACAACCTGAGCCCATTTCCTCTCATCCTATTGTTTGTTACTTGGGACTGACCTCCATCTCACTATAACCTCCTTTCAGGTAGTTGTAGAGAGCAACAAGGTCTCCCCTGAGCCTCCTCTTGTCCAGACTAAACAATCCCAGTTCCCTCGGCTTCTCCTAATAAGATATGATTCTCCAGACCCTTCATCAACTTTGTTGCCCTTCTCTGAACCCACTTCAGCACCTCAGTGTCTTTCTTATACTAAGGTGCCTAAAACTGAACACAGTACTCAAGCTGTGGATTCACCAGTGCCAAGTATGGCAATGACTTCCCTGCTCCTGCTGGCCACACTATTTCTGATACAGGGCAGGATGCCCTTGGCCTTCTTGGTGACCCAGGCACACTGCTGGCTCCTGTTCAGCCAGCTGTCCACCAGCAACCCCAGATCCTTTTCCACCAGGCAGCTTTCCAGCTACTCTTCCCCAAGCCTGTATCATTGCATGCGGTTGCTGTGACTGAAGTGAAGGACCGGGCACCTGGCCTTGTTGAATCTCATACAGTGGACCTTGGCCCATCAATCCAACCTGTTCAGATCCCTCTGCAAGGCTTTCCTACTCTCCATGAGATAATAATTCCCAATGCAATAAATTCATCTGGGTCTTCAGAACATTTGGCTAGTTGGAGCACAAAAATATCTCACCAGGCTCCTGAGCTCCAAAAGACAAGCAGTCACGGCAAACATTGTCTGCATAGCATGATTCAAGCAAAACAGATTGGATTTGTAATACGCCTCTTGACTATCTGTGCACCGTATGCTATGTAAGTACAGAGTTAACTTGTCAGACTCACTGCTGCAATATTGCACGTAAACATACACTACTCCTTCCAAGACCTGGTTGTGAGTTCCATTGTCCCCCTCTCATTTATTTCATGGCTCCATCTAGCCCACCTTTTAAATCTACAGTGGAGGATTCCACTCATTACTGTGAATGAGTAAGAATCTGCTGCATTAAGTAGGTAATTTCAGAACTTCAAATCACAGAAAAACTGATTTTAGAATTTAAAGCTGACTAAATGTGTATATGCAAAGTCTACAAATTTTGCAACTTAATATTATGAATTTAAAAACTGGCTTTAAAAAAAATATAATGACAGTCTTACCTGATCTGAGGGAGAACAGCATTTATTTGCCATTTTCATCTATGAAAGAGAGATGGAAGAATACACAGTGTTATTAATACGCTGAAGAGCTTCTGTGATGCAATTAGCATTGACTTAGTTATTGAATACGGTATTAAAACTTCCAAATTATATTTACAAGAAATAAATTATTCCATGCTAAAATACTAGATTTGTACTACTACACTAAATTTACAAAACCAAGGACTCAAAAGACAGGAAGCCTTTTATCAGAGTTTTCATTAAATCCTTCTCAAAGATTTGCATTTATGAATTTAACTTTGCTATCTGAGTGAAGATATTATACTGCACTGTAGGCACCTCACTTAGGTCTCAGTTAAACAATTACTTAAGCAGATCTATAAATGAGGCATGTGATTAAGTATTTGTGAAATGAAGGCCATAGAGTGTAAGATGTGTTTAAAGATGAAGGGAATATTGCTTAAGGTTTCCTTTAGTTTAGTCTTCAGGAGTGGGTCCAGAAGAGGGCCACAAAGATGATCAGAGGGCTGGAGCACCTCGCCTACAAGAACAGGCTGAGAGGAAGATGGGCCTGTTCAGCCTGGAGAAGAGAAAGCTTCGGGGACACTTTATAGCAGCCTTCCAGTACCCAAGGGAGGCCTACAGGAAAGCTGGGGAGAAACTTTTTACAAGGGCATTTGGTGATAGGACAAGGGGTTGCTCTTTTAAACTAGAGTAACATAGATTTCTATTAGACATCAGGAAGAAGTTCTTTACTATGTAGGTAGTGAGACACTGGAACAGGTTTCCCAGAGAAGTTGTGGATGCCTCATTCCTGGAAGTGTTCAAGGCCAGGCTGGATGGGGCTTTGAGCAACCTGGTTCAGTTGGACATGTCCCCGCCCATGGCAGGGGAGTTGGAACTACATGATATTTAAGGTCCAATTCAAGCCATTCCATGATTCTATGACTCTGTGATTCTATGATTCTGTGATATATAAAAGCTACAGGTATATATATATATAGTATATAAAGTGTGTACACACACGCGCACTTGTAGCTAATCAACGACAATAACAAATCGTTATTCTTCATAGAGTGAATTATCAATCACCATGAACAAAATGACCCTAAGACAAAACCACATGTGGAGGAGTACAGAATGACAGCAGGAGCCTTGACTGTATGGACACAGGGTGATACCAAGACTCAGGGCTGTAGGAGCTCACTGGTCAGTCCTAACCCATTATAGTCCATCTGAGCTCTTTTTCCCTCCTACACTCTCTTTTGTGGTGTGTTCGAACTGAATTGTGTGGCCCAACGGTGCAGGTGTGCTGGTGAGTCAGACAGCTGTGAGTGACTGAAGCTCTGGGGATGAGGTGGCCAGACCTGCTGTGAGCCTGGGACATCCGCCAGGGCTGGCTGTCACCTTGGGCAGAGAGCTGAAAGAGCCTCCCAGCCTCTTGGAGCAACTTTGCCATACTCCCTATCAGATGAGGAACAGGGACCACCACAACAGAGGTGGGTCACAGCATGCAGGTGCCAGCACTACACCATAACACAGATGCGGAATGATGATGAGGATGGAGCTGACATGCAGCTGCCAAGCAGAGGAAAAGCCCCCCAGCAAGGTTCCTCACAGCCCTCGCACACAGCTCTGCCTACAGCAGCCTGACCCCAGGCTCCATGGCTGCACTGTGCTACAGGTGGCCTGAAGCACTTTGGGAGGGGTCAAATGTGGCAGAGTTTCTTTGCTCCCTTGGGGTCCTGACTGTAACAAACCAGCAGGAACTCAAAAATCCCACTCTGTAACTCAGATCAAACAAACTGGTGACATGCCTAGTGTTGCAGAAGGAAGGCAACCTCAATATTCTAATTTGGTAATAGGCTTAATCACGAGCAGTTGTGCAGGACACTTTAACACCAGTAGGAATGCCATCACACCCTGCCCATATTCAGCTCCAACCTTTCTCCAGTGCTTCAGACACAAATACATACACAAAGTAACTATACAGAAGCCATGTTATACACACAGATTTTCCTTACACACAGATATTTCCTTGCAGGTGGCCAAGGACATGCTAAATAATAAGATTACTATAGCACAAACCAGTGCAAATAAAAAGGGCCTGCTGGGATCCTGTCTCCTTTCACTCTCCTTTTTGGTTCAGCCAAACTACTTAAGCTCTGTATATGATAGGAAAAAAACTTGTTACCCTACTTTGGGTTCAGGTGTGCCTGGAAAATTATGTGTGAGGTTGGCTATGCAGGCTTTCGGCAGAATGAGGGTAGAGTGTTGTGAAGAGTATCCTCATAACCAGCTGAGCTTACCATTGGTAAGGGCAATAGTGAAGAACGCTTTGGACTGCACAGCCTTAGCTCATTCCCTATTCAAAGGCTGCAGCCTGATGTAACTGTGGGGAGAGGAAAAGTCTCCTTCTGCATCACATTCCATCCCTATGACATGGGGCTACGGACAGAGAAGTGCACACTCTCCACTTCATCTGGCACCACATGTTCTATACGTGCCTTCGCAGCTAGTGCAGAGAGACAGGAATAGGAATAGGACACACTACACCGTGCTGGCAGCACACAAGCTTTCAGCACTGCAGTACAGTAATGGGAGTGGGAAGCAGCAGGGGAACTAAAGCCAAAAAACCTGGATCAGCTAAGACTGCAGGCAACTTGGAAAAGAAACTATTAAGCAATTGTAATTGCTGTACTCTGCTCTAAATGAATACATATGGGGAATAAATAGAATCGGGATAAAATGATTCAGAACCATATATCTAACTCTAAATACCTCCCAGTCTGGGATTTATTTCATTTAAATTTGGCAAGCCCAAAAAAGGAAAGAATTACACATCTAATATACCTATATTCTCTTTCCAGACAGCAGAGAGAGAGGAGGATCTTGTCAGGAATCTTATTCTTTTTTTTTTTTTCTGTCTGTAAGATAATTCTATGCAATTGCTTGCTGCTTGGCTAAACGTAGGTGATATGATTCCTACTCTTACTGACTCCCCATTACAACCTCAATGGTTTGAACTGTGGTACTTTCAAATGGAAATTTTTGAGCTTAAAAACAACAACAAAAAAACAGCAGCAAAGAAATATTTCCATGTGTTTTCCCCCTGGGAATAGAATTGTTTGTATGATCATTGAAGCAGTCAAATTTCTATACAGCTTCCTACACACAAGGGTTTTGTTTCCATCTACATGTATCCCACATTCTGCTGTGTAAAGAAAGCAAGACCTTCTCAATACTCTTTCCATTCTCACATGCATGTTTAAAGATCACATTTCATAGATCTTTCACTTTCAAGCAGAAATTTCAATCCACTGTGATACAAAGTATCACTTAGATATGTGTGTACATAAAGACAGGGAAAAAAGTTTATACACTATGACATATAAAATTAAAAAAGCTGTCAAAGGCATAAAGATAACCCTGTTTTGAAGCCAAAATTTAAGTTTCTACTGTCCTCCAATGAAGCTGCTGGAATGATTTATAAAAATCATAAATAATGTTTCAAGTGGAACAACTGCATCTTAACTCTCTCTTATGTGCTTACGAACTTCTCTTTTATTTGTGATTTATGTTTTTTAAATAACACCACCAGAATATAATGGGAAAAGAATAAAACCTTGAGAAAGTTATAAATACAAGAAACAAGTCTCTATAATGTAAATGAACTGGCAGCATTACCTTCAGGTGCTTCTACTGAGCGTGACTACATTAACATTCAGTGCTACGTTTCAAAGAAAATAACTAAGATCCATGAGAAAATCTGCACATATTTAATAGCTGGCTATCTGAATGGTGGAAAACAGAAAGAGAAATATAAAGTATTCCAAAGAACTCTCTTCTGCAAAGTCATCTTCAGCACAGAATTGCCACGTCAGTCTAGAAAGAACCTAGCTGAACAAATTAAGAACAGGAGCAGTGAGAAGCACATGCAGATCAAGTTGTTTCCTGTACTTGTCTCATCATGGCAGCTTCACTGCCAGTTTCTGCTCCCTCTCTCCCCTCAGTTTCTTCAACTGTACCTCCTCCTGTGAGGAAAGAGGTATATGAAGACATAAATGTGAGGTGGTGATTAATCTCTATTTTCTTCTGTGAAAGGTAAATGTGAAGAGCTTTGAGAACATTGAAAAGATTGGGGGTTGAATCACAAAAGAAGATGACAGAGGAGTTTCATGCTGGTAGAAAGACATGTGAAAAACAAGAATATGAATAGAGGGATGAATAATTTAGGGCAATGGTCCTTAGAAAAAGAGGTAATCCATGCTGCTTGTATAGCTGACAATTACTAGGAGATTTTCCGAGCTAAGCGTAGAAGCATGTATCAGTAAGGAGGGCTGAAAAGATATCCTTACATCTTTCTCCATGTTGCACTATTCCCCGTGCTCCTCTGTCTTACAAGAACTAAACCTCTCCGGGCTAGTACTAGAATCATTAATTCTCATGTCCCAAGTAATTCTTTCCAGATATTGTAACATCCAGGGCTAATATCCTTAGGCAGTGACGACTTCTCATATCTTCACCACTGAAAGGTGACTCCTCCTTTCAACTTGATCCCCAGAGAGCTTGCCTTTGTATAGAAGTTAGATGTTTCAGTACTTCAAAAGGGTAGTCTGACATTAGCAGAAGTGTCATATTGTGGTAGAGCTATTTCTGTACTGTCTATACTGGGATTGTCTTCTGCCATCAGCAGGAGATCTGACAAAAGAGATGCCAGTTGCTGAAGGAGACTGCATTAGGGTAAAATAGTAAAATAAAGCATATTAGAGTAAAGTGATACATGAAAGATAGGGTGCACTCTAAGAAAAGAATTCATCTGTTTCAGGAGCTCTTTAAGAACTAAAATCAGAAAAGCAATTATGCCAAACAGTATGCAAATGTACAACAGGATGTATATAACAGTAGCACAAACAGGCACAGATGAAGTAAGAATGACTAAAGGTGCAATAAGAGTGGCTCAAGTCAGGAAACAAGTATCAAGACAAAAATCTAAAATCGTGTGCAAGTAAAAAGCGCATAATGGAAAGTATCGTTTAAATAAATATTAACAGGTCAGGTAAGAATGCTGACAGTCTTTATGCCAACAGTATCAGCAAGAAGGTCCACTCTGACCACAAACTTAGCAATTTATTCACGTACAGAGATCACAGCATAGAACAGAATAGGAAGTGAGTGGTTTAAATACTTGGAGAAGGAACTGAACTTAGACTCAGCAAGGACTCAAGAAATCAAGCCATAAGTACATATGGGATTACCTAAAATACTCTCTGAACCAGTAGTGATTTTCCTTGGTACTCCTAGAGAATGGGGGAGAGACTCTACAGAAGTGGAGAAGTGCAGAAACAGGCAAGAGCTCCAAGGAAGCACAGATCCATTCTCTAACATCAGTTTCAGAAGTATAGTAATGAATTATTTTGTGAAAGGATAGGATTGCAGAATCACAGAATCATTGGAGTTGGAAGGGACCTCTAGAGATCATCTAGTTCAACCTCCCTGCTAAAGCAGGGTCGCCTAGAACACATTACACAGGAATGCACCCAGGTGGGTTTTGAATGTCTACAGAGAAGGAGAATCCACGACTTCTCTGCGCAGCCTTTTCCAGTGTGCTGTCACTCTCACAGTAAATAAGTTCTTCCTCATATTTAGATGAAAATTCCCGTGTTCCAGCTTGTGCCCACTGTCTCTTTCCCCGTCACTGGGCACTAGTATTAAGGTGATAAGAAACACTCAAACGGGATTTTCAAGAAGCCTAATGCAAAGGCCTTGTCCTAAGCCCTGTGCACGTGAAACAGTCTTGTGGCAGGGACAGCTCTTCAGCCTTCTTCTGTTGCCCACTTCAGTCACAATCCAGCCTCACAGTCTTGGTCTTAAAAAGTGGCTTGCGACAAAAGGGATTCTCACTGACCATTACACCTCTTGTTCTGATGATCAGTAACTAAAATAATGCTCTGGACAGACCTTTCCCGTTGTGCCACAGGCTGCCCACCTGACAAAAACTGCAAACCATTAAGTCCAAGCAAACAGTTCACTCATTTCTCACATGATCTGTATGTATGATACAGAGTTTACAAGAACACAAAATGTGAATTTATCATGTCTGCTGTTTCTCAGATTCTTCCCTGAAACAGCCACTTCCATGAACATCAGACAGGCTATTTTAGTTACAGAATTCACTACTCCAATAGATAATTGAGAAGACCAAGGCAAGTACTCAGTGTGTAATAATATATGGCTGCAGACAGGTCACAACATAGTGAAGATACTACGTTAGGACATGTGCACGTAGTGCATGTGAAAAAAACAGATTACAATGCTACAACTAATAAAATCTGCTTGCATTTAGAACCACTTTTTACAGTCTTATTCACCTATATCTTCATAATGGCTTTTATTCAGTGGTCTTCTTTGGAAAGCAAAAGAATTTTGCTTAGTAACGATGAACTGGGATTGCTCTGAACTATTACAGTACAGATCTTTTTGCTATTCACACAGAAGGCATTATGAAATTTCATTAATAATTTACATCCTTTTTTAGAATTATAAAATAGTAATACCCTGTAAAAGATGTAAATCACTAAATAGAGAATAGAGGATATTTATAAAGAATGAGTCACAAGCAAAACGTTTAAATTTGGCAAAGACATTGCTTAAGCAACTGAATATTTAAAAAAGAATTAACATAATAAACGAATTATTGTGATCAAATGTGATTCCAACTAACTTCTGAAGACTAAGCAAACTAAATATGTAATGTTTTGACCAAAGATTTATGTTGAAATACAATACAAATCTTACACAATATAATCTGAGTAACTAAGTAATAATTAACTTAAGAGTACAAAGCAAAAATTAAAGACATGCTACTAAATCATAATTTATTAAAGAAATTACAGCCTGAACACATCTAAAGAAAAAAATATTAAAAACCCACACAGGCAATTCTTTCAGGGACAACTGTGCTCTTGTGTTTTCATTGTCGCTTTCTACCATTTCAAAAGGACTGAAATATATTTTCAGTATTGTACATATTGTATATTATTGTACCCTATTTAACTTTATAATTCATTCCAGAATCTTCAATAGTTTTCAGATGTTCTTTCTTGGAATAATAACATGCTTTCCAAATAATAATTGCCTGTTTTTCCAGGGATTATTTAATACTTCTTGAATGATATAGTAAATGCTACTTATGAATTTACAGGAATAACTTAAAATAGCATAAGCACCATTATACTTCTAGGGAGAAAGATGGAGTAATATGACCTTAAATAAATCAACTCCTAGACAACTTGGGGAGGTAAAAAATACTGTCTCCCAATAAGCCTCTATAATTCAGACTTCACTAGCTACACAATTTTCACAGGCCTACTTCAAAATCAACAAATACCAAGTTCAAGCACATCATGATTACAAAAATGTAAAAATGAAATAGTTGGTCATATCTACAGCTCTGTGAAATTATCAGAAAGGATAAATACTTTGCCTTAAGCAGTCTTTTAAAATATTAAATACAATCTTATTTTCTTCTATTTTCTGTTCTATAATAATACCATAACTCTTAAAAATTCCTTGATATTTTTGGTTGACCAGACAACCTCTCCCTGCTCTTTCCTTCCTCCTTTTCCTCCCCATACATGTGTTTTATATATTGTATCTTAACTGTGAATTATTTTCTACACTTTGAAGATTAGAAGTAAATTTACAATAGCATAGACAAGAAAATATGCAGAAAGTAACATACATTTTGAAGTGTCAAATCACTGATGTTAGTTGATATTGCTCTCAGCCAGTCAGCACTCTCCTGGGCTGTATAAAACTGAAGTATCCCAGTACTAACTCCATCGAGTGCGAGCACTTCAAATGCATTAGATCTGCAGTAAGAAGAAATATATCCGTAAAGGAAGATACGTCAGATTTCTGAAACTGCCCAATATTTCTCAGCATTCAAGTGACTTTTACATCTTTTGATAAGTTTTGAGTCTTGACTTTATGAATCAAAGGAAAGGCAACAAAAAGAAGGATAATAATGGGCAGTACCAGGCGCAATACACACAATAAATACTTTCTCTGTACCAGCACATGTATCTGTGCTGATAATTTACTTCCCTTGATTATCTATATTATGTTCTTAATTACTGAACTTAAGGTACTGTGTTCAGGAAGTATGCATTGTATCTTTATGATCAAACATCAAAAAATTAAACCAAAATGACTGTTTTCTTCTTTGAATTTTGGTTTCATTTGCTAGGAATGTATTAAGTTGCAGAGAACTTCCTTCCCTAGCTTTAATTGCTTGGATTCCTATATTTTTCTACACAACATTCTAAGCAACATTTCCTTTAAGCTCTTTTATGACATAGGAATTTGAAAAACATACTTAGAAATTTCTTTAAATAATTTTTGAATGTAGGGCCCTTTCTCAAAACAGCATCAATACGTGCTATATGTGCAACTCCATTTTATTCTTTTTTATGCATCTTTTACATGTTCACAGAAACCATATTCTGCAAAAGCCAATGCCTTCCTTACTACTGCATTAAGTTAGGCACTGTGTATGTACCTCTGAAATCCCCCACATTTCGATACTTGTGGGATATGGTTTTGTAACTATGAGATTTTTTCCATAGAACAGAAGTTCATTAAGTAGTGGCTTTTAAGTACACTGATCTAAATTTAAAACATGTGACATGCAATAGTTTCAGCTACTAAACTTCAGAAAGTCACATACATTATTTAAGCAGCCATGAGTGTCATGAGAATTGGATTTTAGTGATATGTTATTGTGACCATATAACACAATTATAATTATCTGAATAACAGTGCATATGTTTGTTTTGTGTATAATTTGGAAAATATCACTGCTACTGCCTAAATTTACAAATTAGACATTTATTCTTAAATGCTATATTGCTTTCTTTTTCTGGTACTAACCTAAAATAAAGTAAAGTACTGAATCAAGAACACTGTTTTACGAAGTTACTGGGTTTTCCTGGGATTCTCTGATCTAAAGTGAGTCCTCTGCTGCTTAATTTATGATATATGCCAACATAAACATTCAAAATGACACATACGGTTTAATAGGCAGTTATTCATTCATGACTTACTGAAAAAGTTAGTAACCTAACATTTGTCTTTTGTGGGGAGTTTGATGATGAACGTGAATACTGACCTCTACAGACCTGCTGAAAAAGGTCATATAAAATATCCATCGCATAGAATATTAACAAGACAAAGTATCCTAATAGATATATATATATACACATTAACTGGTATGGTTTACTGTTAAAAGAGTCTTAAAGCATTACACTTGCTGTTCGCAAAAATAACATTCTTGGTCTGAAGACTTAAATATATATCGGCTGATTCTCTTGCTTTCCTTTCATGATTGAATTAGCATGGTAACTACTAACACCTCATGGCAATGGCACAGTTTTGTGTCACTTTCAGTAAATCTGTTTCACATCTTCAGAAAGACAAGGTCAAAACAAATCCTTTTACTGTCTTCAAGTAAACTGAGTGAAATAATCACTTTACAAGCATACTCTTCCTTTTACCTAAGGCTCTCACAAAGATCCTGACAGCGCTGTAAAGGAATGACTTACGGTATGATCTCTTCAGCATCCCACTGAGACAGGGAAGATCTGTCATCCCCTATGCACTAATACACAGAGGAACATAGGAACAGACTTCATTTGGTGCCGTGAAGAGAAATCATTCACAATGCCTAACTTAGATACCAAATTCAAATATCAGTGCTAAGATGTTAGAATCCTTAGAAGGGCAGAGAGGACAATCTAGAGCATTTAATGGACCCAAGAAATGGTACGTGCTCTCTGCTGAATCCACAGGGTGCTTAGATACTAACTAAGCTTCAGTAGGTGTATAAAGATACACAGTGTGAATGCCTTTATCCAAGCAGCACAAAGTTATAGAGGTGGCTGATGAAAGATCACAGAAGGGAACGCCTAGGCTAACAACTAATTCAACCAACAGAGGCAATCAAGATCAAAAAATAACAAGTTTTATTATAAAAATTAACCAATCTTTTATCTTTTGAAACATGGCCATGGTGCTGGCATTGCACTAAAACTCCTGTTGTCCTTTACCTTATTAAAATACGATGATCAGTTATAAAGGACAGTTAAAAAGTCTCAGATGAATGCATCGGGAGATCTGAACATTTCACTGACAGGATATCTGCACAGAATAAAATAGGATAAGTCCTGTAGTCCAACCTCCTGACTAACTGCTTTAAAATGCAAATCACTGTTCCATGGGAAAACCAAAACTGGACACTATTTTAAATGCAGGTATTTCAGATGTGGTGCCTCAGGAATGCGAAGTAGAGGAGACTAACCTCTTCCCTTGACCTGCTGACCACAATCCTGCTAATGCAGCCCCGTGTGTGGATCTTCATCACTGAAACTGCGTGCAGTTGACTCACGCTCAATTTGGTGTCTGCCAAGATCCTCAAGTCCTTTCTGCAGAGCTGTTGCCTTGCCTCTGCAGCCTGACACAGGACATCCTTCCCCATGAGTTCTGTCTGCTTCAAGGCTTCCGATGTGCTGGAGGTGGTCACACTGCCTGCCACAGGGGGCTGAGACCTTTGGGGTACCCCTGTCTCCACTGTCCTGACTCAGGCAGAAAGCGAGTTCTACCACAAAGCACATCAGTGCATTAAACGAAATTAAAAACAAAAAAAAAAAAAAAAAAAAAAAAAAAGTCAGGGTTTCTCAAAGCTTACAGATGCCGGCCATGAAGTCTGTGACACTAATACAGTGATTTTGCTCTGAACTTTACTCAGCTTTAGTTGTCTTCAGTTATAAGAGTTGTCCTCTATAGAACCCATAATATACTGTTGCATGTATCACACTGTGGTCTGAAAAGCATAGTGTATATAAGGCTACAAGTAAAAACAAGTATCTGAACTAAAAACAAAAGCTTAACAGAGGCTTTTGTTTTTGCTTTAAGTGAGACAATCAGTACAAGCACCAAGAAAGCAAAGGAATGCAGGAGAAAATAAATTTTAGAAGCTTGAATACCATGTGTCTCTCTCCGTTTCCTCAAAACACAGAAAAGAAAAAATAGCGTCACACCTAAGAGGCTATTCCTGTTAGCTGACAAGGATGAGATTTCCACTGAAACCCAAATAGCAAATTTTAGAGGTCCCAAGATGCTGTGAAGTCATCCCACCACCACAAAAACAATGACATCTTGGCTTTTTTTTTTTTTTTATATCTGAGGCTGTAAGCCCATTTTAAAATACAGTTAGAGGAAATTCCCATCTCATTTACTATTGCTGTTATTTTACCCACTCTTACAACTAGAACCAGAAATTAATGTTTGCTCTTTGTAAATTCTAGACACTTGGACTAAATTGCCCTCATATTTCCTATTATTTTTAGATTTGTCTTTCAATCTGGAACTTTCTTGCCTGAAAGTATTTCCAGTAAGTAGCATGAGGCACTGTTTTTTATGTAGAGAGTATGGTTGGACTTGATGATCCCAAGGGTCTTTTCCAACCTAAATTGTTCTATGGTTCTATGATTCTATCATTCTATCACTTCCAGGATTAAATGATGAATGGGCCTGCATTCCTGGTCACTTGTTGGTATTCTTTACTGCATAATAAATAAAATAAAACAAAAACTGTCTTTGTGAGAATGACAGTCAGAATAACAGAAAGGCATTGACAGAATTCTAAATAATTAATATTTATTAATATTCATAAAGCATATTTTACCATACAAGCAGCTACAGAGGTGTTAAATCCAAAGACTTTTCTAAGATAAAACCTTTCCAGGGCCAGCTGAAATGAGAAAAGATAGATTTTTACTTCATGGGCGGCTAAGAATTTCAGCAAAATATATTTTGAAGAGTTTCAATATCCGTGGAGTGTGAAATCAATGTTTTATTGTATTTCCTTAATAAAACCTTAGATGCTTGTCTGATAGCAGCTGTTTTACCTCGTTTACTACCATGCTGATAGAGACAAAGAGATTTGATTCACTCTGCATCTTTCCAGATCCTAAGTGAGTATTCCCTCCTGTTTGTATGATTTTTTCATGTCTGACCTGAGTTTTTATTGCTTTTCTTACAGCATGTTGTAGTGGCTTGTTTATAGTACATGACCCTTTTTCTAGAATTTCTATTTAGTCCTAAGTTTTGTGTACTGTGGTGGATCTGAATGGAAATTCCCCAAAAAGAATTATCTGAATTACTTATATCTTTGAACTTCTGTGCTTGAAATATTGGGATTTTGTACTGTAAATGACATACAGCCTCATATCTTAAATACTGTTAGAATTTGCATATATAATTGGACTAATAACTAAAGCTAAAAAGATATTAAAGTGTTAATCACAAATATCAGTTGCATTTCATGTTTGGGTTTCTTCATAAACATTTTGCTTCCAGTATTTTACTTTTGGTTTATTTTGTATTAAACTGGGAGTGATGAAGTAAGATAACTAAAATAACGCAGACATTGTGTTTCCACAGTTATCTTCTTAACTGATGTGGCAGTAGAAGTGGCTGCATTCCACTAGATTTGTAAGAAAAGGATAGTGGAAGAGGGGACAGTTTTAGCATTCATGAGACCTCCTATCCTACTCCCCATGAAGTCACATAAATAGTTGCACCTGCACTACTGAGAAGAAAGAACGAGGGTAATATCACCAGCTGAAAGAGAAAAAAAGAGTACAATGTAGGTGTGACCTATTTGGTTTTTCTGCAGGCAAAAAAAAATTGGGGAATTACAGTTTCAGCATGCTTTATTTGTATGGGAGAAAGAAGAGGAGAAGTCTTGCAGGGAAACAGGACCAGCTTGAATGACTGAAAGCTACACGCAGTATTAGTGTACTACTGTTGTCTCCTGAATGCAAATGTATAGCAGGACTAGTCACTGTGGTGGGCTGGAGAATGGAGTGTATATATAGTTATTAATATGTGTTTTATAATTCATAGAAACACAAAATCATATAATGTGTGGGGCTGGGAGCGACCTTTAAAGGTGATCTTGTCCAACCCCCCTGCAGTGAGCAGGGACATCTTTAACTAGATCAGGTTGCTCAGAGCCCCATCAAGTCTGACCTTGAATGTCTCCAGGGATGGTGTCTCCACCACCTCCTTGGGCAATCTGCTCCAGTGTTTCAGCACTCTCACAGTAAAGAACTTCTTCCTCATATCCAATCTAAATCTACCCTCCTCTAGTTTAAAACAATTGCCCTTCATCCTCTCACTACACAACCTTGTTAAGAGTCCCCCACCAGCTTTCCTGTAGGCCACCTCCAGGTAGTGGAAGGGTGCTGTAAGGTCTCCTCAGAGCCTTCTCTTCTCCAGGTTGAACAATCCCGATTCTCTCAGCCTGTCCTTGTTTCTGTGGCCCTCCTCTGGACCTGCTCCAACACGTCCACACCCTACTTGCATTGAGGGCTTGTATTGGGTCAGGCTGAGGTGGAGTCAATCTTCCCATAGCAGCTCTCTCAGTGCTGGTTGTATGAATATAATTATTATTATTATTCCTGAAAACACAAGGCAAATTATTTTTTCTTCCCCTGGCACTCCTCTGAAAATATGTATTTCTTGACCAGATAGGTATTTTGTAAAACAACAGCGATAAAGTTTAGCAATAAGCATCACAGGTTTCACCATATTCAGCTTGCTCCAGATGTTTTTTCTCTTTTGGTTCTTTAGTGGGAAGCAAGCAGCTCTGCTGCAGAAACTCAAGGCTATTTATCCTGAGGCATTTATTTAAGACATCTGGGAGTAGAGTCTTGCTGAGCTAATCCTGGTGGATCAGAACTTAGTATGTTGTCAGCAAGCAGAAGACAAAATAAGTCTCAGCTTTTCCAGAAACAAACAAACAAAAAGTAGTAATACTTTAAACTCAGTGGTAATATTAATATGAAAAATTCCCTGAGTAATAATCTGGTTATCTTCTGTGGGGAGGGGGTTTATTTTGCCTTTTCTTCTGCTTGTTGGCAACGTGGCATGGTGTGATCCACCAGTCTTCTTTCTAAAGAGACGCTATTTACTAGAAAAAACAGGAGTGAAGAGGTATCAGATCAATTTTCCAGAGCAACACATCATCTCTAGGGGAAAGTGGAAATGGTTCCTGAATACACGCGTCCTGAAAAGAATGAAACTGCTTCATTTTCGCTTGTGCATTTAGTTGCAGTACAGATTTTAAAACCAGAAGCTAAATGCTGTGAGGATGAAGATTCAAAAAATAAATCAGCTCATTCTCCTTATGTTGACTTCACGCTACTGAACAGAATGAAAGGAATGTATTAAGCATGTGAATATATTGCCCTAGAGCGCAAAGAAACTGCGATTTCCTTAGTTTCCATGTCACTAATTTTTTATATACTTTTAGACTGCAACTATATGGCATCCAAAAGTATGTTGAATTTCTGGCCAAAATGGTTTATGTCACTTCTCACAAAAGGAAGAGGTACTAAAGTGATCCCACTCTCTAAGAACCAATATTCAGTGATGATCTTTTACTGTAACTCTGTGATATAGCTACTATCTAGCTTCTTTTTCCTGCTTATACCCTGATTTTTCTTGATTCAGCAGCATGGTAGAAATCACAAAGCATTGCCCACAGCAAAATACAGCAATCTTATTACAAGGCTAACAAGTCCAAATGCCACTGAAAATGCATATAACTTTTCAGCTCTATGCAGATGGAAAAAAAAGGTTAAAATTCCTTAAGTGCTAAAGTAAACCTCAGTCATCAAATTCTAAAATACTGCACCTGAAGATATAAGAGCAAGTAAGAGTATAATACTTTTTGAGAAAAATTCCCGAAAGAAAATCTTAGGTTTTAATTTGAATAACTAGAATTACATACAGATTCTAGATGGAGTGTAATGGTTTTAACACTTCTTACTTCTGGAAAGTGTTTTTCCTGCTGCACTCTAAAATATTTCTCCTTTATACGTCTGCAGGACAGCAGTGTTTCAAACCTGTTCTCTGCCCAACTACTCTACCAAGTCTTTGTCCTCCTCTGCTGATAGCTAGCAAAACCTGATCTCTTGCAATTGATTTCCAGAATGTCTTGAAATTGTGACAAATATACTGGAAACACTCCTTTTAAAGAAAAACACATGTAGCAATCTTCATATAGTCCTTAAAAAAACTGTATATAGCACAATTCGCAAAAAACCTGAAATCCACTGACTTTATACCTTATTCTTTTTACATATCACCTGAAAAATGTAGTAAAGCACAATAAATTGCCCTATGCCTCATATTCCCAAGGACATAACAAAGTGCTTGATGGAGCACTCAAAAGACCAACAAATTCAGAACAAAAGTTACAGAATGGACTCCCCCATAGGTAGGTGCCAAGTTAGTTTTAGTACCTTGTTACTACAGTCAAAAAACCCACAAAATTTTGGCCACAGCAAAACATACCAATTTTATTACATGGCTATCGGGTCTAAAAGCCACTGAAAATGAATGTTACTTTCCAATTTATTTATCTAATTAAAGGCATTTTGTTAACTCACTGAAATGTTAAAATGGAAAATGGAACCCTTCAGAAAGACTCTGTTAAGATATGAGTAAGCCAATTAAAAAAATAAACAACTCTCCCCCCTAAAAAATTTTAAAATATCACATAGAACTCCATAGTAATTGCAATGGCCAGAATACCAAGAAATAGAAAATAACATCTAAATTTAATTGAATCGTTCTGTGATTTGGGCTCATAGCTACTGGGCCTGAATTACTTCCACTCTGCACAGTTCTTCAATTTAATTTCTATCTTCCAAATATACAGGAGGGTTTTTTTCAGTCTCTGAACTCATAATGTTCAACAGGTTATAGCTATTGGGCTTTCACTTAAAGTGCAAGTCAAAACAGCAAATAAAAATTATTATATAGCCCTTTAATATCTACTGTAATGACTAAAAATACATCTTTCCTAAGGATTTAGACATTCCATAATAAAAATGAAAGATTATAAATAAACTATATTCTCCACCTCCTAAAAGCCTATCTTTACTTTTCTATCTTATAAAAACATGCCAGACCGTATCACGAACTACAGACACCTTTGGGTGAGAAAGACTTACTGATCTCATTATTTCTCTGCTAAACTTACATCACAATTAGTGATCACCTCCATCCTCAACAGTCAAAAAATGTTTCCATTACCAGCTAGCAATTAGGAGTATTCACAGGAACAGTGTTCTCTCACTTGTATATATTACCTTATGTCTTACAGAGAAAAATGACATTGTCGGACTGTTGAGAAGTGTGGTGCTATATCATATCATCAACAAGAAATACGCTCATTTCAGTGGTCAATACAGTGTTTCTCTTCCACTGAGAAGAAGAAGGCCATCTACTACATTTCTACTACATTATCTTCCCTTTAAAATATTCTTGGGGATTTTTTGCTTTTGTTTTGCAGTACGAACAAACCTACTTCATAGCCCCACTGTGCAGTATTTTTATTCATTCCTCTTTATGTATATATATAATATAGGCAATACATATAGGTATTATATATATATAATACATGCTTAGGATGTATATATATATACACATATATATGCCCTAACCCTAACCCTATTCCATTCTCTCTTGTTTCTGTTAATATAGAAGCTCTTACAGTTTCTGGGGAAAAATAAAATGGAGAGTTCTGTGAAATGAAAAGCCAAAGGAAAATCCTTATATAAAAAATAAAGGTGTTCCTGGCCATCTCTTGACACAAGAGCTAAATGTATACCCTTTTCTTGCCAAAGTTACTGGAAAACTCTAATGAAATACAGATGAATTTAAGCTTCACAGTTTAACCATAAAGGGAATAGTATAACCTAATTAGATTAGATTTGATCTAAATCACACTGAAGGTATACAGTCATCTAACAGAAAACTCTAGCTATATAACATGTTTCTAAGTGAAAAATGGTCAGAAATATTGAGCAAGATGCTGACATGCCATACATTGTCATACTCTTATTTTTTTAAAGACGACAGAAGGATATCCTTCAGCAACATATCAGACTCTGTTTACAACAACTTTTTTCTTGTTCCTAAGGTTATCTCAAAATCAGAGCTTATTTACACCACCAGAAAAAGAATGCTGAAAATATGAAACAATCTTGAAAATGATAAAGAAGAAAAAGGAATGAGGTCAGAGGGGCCATCCAGACTGCCTGAAAGCAGTTTACCCCATCAGAACAGCAAGAAACATAGAATCATAGAACGTTTAGTTTGGAAAAGACCTTTAAGGTCATTGAGTTCAATCATTAACGTAGCACTGCCAAGTCCACCACTAAACCATGTCCTTAAGCACCACATTTCTACGTCTTTTAAATACCTCCAGGGATGGAGACTCAACCACTTTCCTGAGAACTCTAGTCCAGTGCTCGACAATCCTTTCAGTGAAGAAGAAAAAGGGTAGATGAACTTACAGATATTACGCATAGAGTCTGTGATTGATTTTAGCAACAAAAGTATGCTAAGTCTGCTGTAGCCAACTGCAAGAATTTCACAGGTGAAAAAACTGTTTTTCTATCAGGGAAAAGAAGATTGAAGAAAGCAGAGTGTGCATTAACCTATGAGTGGACAGACAGCAAAATACTCATACAGGTTTTAATATTCTTTCGCAAAGCATAACATTTTGCACAGTTACAAGGCAATGTCAAAAGCCAAAGAGGTATAGAATCAGAGAATCATAGAAACATTCAGGTTGGAAAAGGCCCTTGGGATCATTAAGTCCAACCTATAAACCTACCCTACAGAGTCCACTCCTAAACCATATCCCCCAATATCACATCTAAATGACCTTTAAACACCTCCAGGGACAGCCTGTTCCAATGCCTGACTACTCCTTGTGTGAAAAGGTTTTTCCTAATATCCAGCCTAAACCTACTCTGTTGCAGCTTGTGGCCATTCCCTCTAGTTCTACTAACAATTACCTGTAAGAAGAGACCAGCATCAACCTCTCTAAAATGTCCTTTCAGGTAGTTGCATAGAGCAATGACGTCTTGCCTCAGCCTCCTCTTCTTCAGACTAAACAGCCTCAGTTCCTTCAGTCGGTCTTCATAAGATTTATTCTCCAGGCCCTTCACCAGCTTTGTTGCCCTCCTCTGCACTCACTCCAGCACCTCAACATCCCTCTAGTATGAGGTGCCCAAAACCGAACACAATACTCAAGGTGAGGCCTCACCAGTGCTGGGTACAGAGGGACAATCACCTCCCTACTCCTGCTGGTCACCCTGTCTCCAATACAAGCCAGGATGCCATTGGCCTTCGTGGCCATCTGGGCACACTGATGGCTCATATTCACACACTTGATGGAAGGAATGATACACAGTTCTCTGAATTTAATATAGGTAGGCAGTAGGGGAAAAGAACTTCCACACAGCACCTCTAGCTGAAGAAAAGGCATACTGCTGTGTATGTGGCGCTACAGAAGATAGTTCAATGACAACATAGACTTAAAAAGTAATCTGGCTGTTCTGGTGCTAAAATCAACGGAGGCATCTTATAGGATAAAATATAAGGAAGCATTGCTACAAAACAAATTTATGACAAAGAACATGAGGGAAACAAAAAGTAACAAGGATGATATATGGATTTATGGACGTATTTAATACTCTATGTGATGCAAAAACAACCACTCACCATCTCTCACAAGCAGAATGATCCCCAGTCAGTTTCCAAGCAATAGCTAGCCCTCCTCAAATTCCGCTTTCTCAGTTATTATTGCTGAGCATGATGTTACATGGCATGGAATACCCCTTTAGTCAATTCGAGTCAGTGGCTCAGGTCGTGCCCCCTCCCATCTCCTTGCCCATCCCAGCCTCCTTGTTGCGTGGGAGGAGAGCAGGAAAAAGAGAAGGCCTTGATGGTGCACAAGCAGTGCTCAGCAACAACCAAAACACTGGTGTGTTATTAACATTGTTTTAGTCACAGACCTAAACACAATACCATACAGGCTGCTATGGAGAAAAAAATTCCATCTCAGCCAGACCCAGTACAATACCAGAAGGTGTTTTACTCCATAGAATTCTCAAAATGCACATGCTACTATTTTGGGAATTGGAATCCTTTGAGATTCTGTGCACTAAGTGCACAGAACAGGAGTAAAACTGCTTCAAGCTATCAGGGTGATAAATGAACTCAGAACTTTAAATGTTCTATCTTCTTCCACTTATCCTTTAAATTTAAAAACATTGATGACAAGCTGAGGATGAGCTGATGTCTAAATGCGCACACAGATATTCATTCACTTAATTCACAGGAGAACTTGTAAGCCTTGGATAGTTGGAGGCTGTGACAGAGTGGGAAGAGTCACCACATGAACTGGTGAGCTGAAGCAGGAAGAAAATGGTGGAGGCATTAATGAGAGAAAAAATAAAATTGAACTAAAGATTCAGACAAAGACTGTGGAAGAATCTAGAACTTTTCTAGACAATTTATTCACCTGTGATGCTTTAACATAAAGTCTGGGAGAGTAGTTGCCAACTGATTTAGATTAATGGCTCTAAGCTAAAGCAGCATAACTGTCCCACTGGAAAAAGAATGTTTTTCAGATCATTTTCAGGAAACAAGTAACAGATCTTGCATTGATCAAGAAAAGCATACACATGAATTTCTGGTACCTCCTGATAGTAGGTGACTTGTATAGCTGTTGTTTCAATAGAGATTCCAATTTTCTTATTAACAAGAATTAGAAGTAAAGAAACATAGGACAAGCCACAAGGAAACTTGAAAACAACAGTGAACAAACTCCTGTTCTCACACATATGGAAAACTGTGGACTAGGACCACAACTACTGGTGGATTTGAGGCAGACCTACCACATGGAGTGGTTTCAAGACAAAATCTGATGCATGCTGTGATGTGTTAAACCCTTCTCAAGTGCATTATTTACTGAAGCTTTACTAAACTTCACTTTTGCTTTCATCTTTCCTCAAATCCAGGAAAATCACCTCTGACATCCGAATCCACAGCTACTTTATGAACCATTACTTAGGTCTCTGAGATGCAAAACAGGTTCTGTGATAAAAAGTACAAAATTTTGTACCATGTACTTTGGCAAACTCTCTTGTCCATGTGAGTTTCTATGACAATGATATGGAGCATAGTCATGATGATTATGCACTATGCTATCATTTGCAAAGAAAAAGAAGAGTTAATTGACAGTATTAGAATTTGAGAATATAAAAGTATTCATTAGAGGCATGGAATGAAATGTAGTACCTTAAAAATAATTCAAGTAACACCAAGTTTAAACTCTGTACTAGCTGCTGATGCTAACTGAATTCCCAAGATACAACAGATTATAGAAACGTATTTGTAGGAGCTATATTTATGGTCCTTTTTTAACTTTATTTTCTGTAATTGCCATGCATGCCATTAATATCAAGAGAAGATAGAATGCATATTTTTTAATGAGAAGACTTTCATATCTCCACTCAAAGAATTTTTACAAAGCCAACACTCCACATCAAAATATTAGGTAGAGCTAGCTAATGCAGTTCTTCCCCTTTAAGATTACAAACCTTAATTTATCTGTTCCAGCTTTGTACCTTGAGATTCGAGCCATTGACAGAGGAACTGATAAGGCATCTAGCCAGCGCTTCTCGTATTTTGGTTCATTAGCTATAGGTGAAGAAGGTGATGATGGAGCCTGTGCAGAATAAATGAGAATCAGAAAGTGCAGTTTATCAGCCAATATAGTGAAAAAATCATTAATATGCATCTCTAGGTCTGATTTTCTAAGAAGCGAATAATCACAGCAATAAAACTACTGAAGAAACCCAGGATTTAGCAGAGAAATAAAAAGCATTCATGTAGAAAGGAACATTACCTATCTTGATATTATGTTTGTGACTTAATTTCAATATTATCTTAACATTAAAGATATTTATATTTTTGTTAATATTTCTAAGTGTCAATAAAGAGGAAATAGTTTTTAGTCATGAATGTCCTGAAATTTCTCAAAATGCAACATAAAATACATTTTTGCTTTAAATTAATTTGGTCTGTGTAACTCTTCCAGATGCCCCAAACAATCATCAGAGAATAAGATACAGATAATATACTAACGTAAAGACTACATTAGACAATAGTGGTTTCTTATTTGTGTCCCTGACTTTTATTTATAATATTATTTAATAGTAAATTGAAAATTCCAATTTCATTGTTATTGCGATCCATATACGGACTGATGAGTTCTGAAATTTCATCACTGAAGTTTTCCTTCAAATGCTTCCACTAGAAAGACAAGATTTTTGATTCTAATCTAACTAGTAAAGGATGTCCAGATTTCAGAATAGTAAAAATATAAAATTTTACAATCTATTCATTCCGTGTAACAACATACAAAAGAAAACAGCCTTAAATGAAATGTGTGCAAATGCAAATTAAGTTAGGGGAATTAACCTGGATATACAGCTATTGATAAAACTCAAACCTAACCTACAGCTTATTTACAGACTGTTTAGCCTGCTCTTACATGTAGCATCTTATTTATTGCAACTAAACAACGCATGAACACACCAGGAATCAAATGTGATAAAAAAAAAAAAAAGTATTTATGAAATTTTAAAAGTTGTCACAGAAGCAGCAGCACTAAAACATTCAGGGAACTGCAGACAGATACACATCTTACACATTGGCTTCTCTTGGCTTGGATGGGCATACAGTTCCCTGGGTAAAAAACTGGTCGGATAACTGAGTCCAAAAAGTAGTGGTTAAAGGAGTTAAATCCAGTTGGCGGCCGGACACAAGTGGTATCGCCCGGGGCTCAGTACTGGGGCCACTCCTGTTTAACATCTTCATCAGTGATTTGGATGAGGTGATAGAGTGCAGGCTCAGTAAGTTTGCAGATGACACCAAGCTGGGTGGAAGTGTCGATCTGCCTGAGGGTAGGGAGGCTCTGTAGAGGAATCTAGACA